>NW_026728119.1:0-300000 GCF_030684315.1 Stegostoma tigrinum | reverse complement strand
GTCCTTTTAACCCAGTTCGCGCTGGCACCGAGCCTCCAGTCTGAGCCTTGACTCCTAACCATGCCGGGCTTCGCTTTGAGACTCTCAAGGCCGGGAGACTGCTCTGGAATCACCTCAAGGCCAGAAGTCCATGCTGAGGGCATGTCAGCCGACAGATCACCTTGCCAGGCCTACACTGAGGCTGGACATTCAGGACATCACCGAGAAGAAAGAAGCCAAAATAGGGGAGACAAAAAGCAGAAAAGAAATGGACAGAGTTGACAGGTCCTACGCCTCAGCCGAAGACTGAGGTGAGGAGGAATTTGTTCTGAGGTTACGGTGTCTCTGGTATTCATGGAGTCATTGAGCTCTACAGCACTGAAACAGAACATTTGGTCCAATTGTCCATGCCAACCAAATATCCAAAACTGATCTAGTCCACTTTGTCAGCATTTGGCCCATATTCCTCTAAACCTTCCTATTTATATACCCATCCAGATTCCTTTTAACTGTCATTGTACCCATTTCCACAACTTCTTCTGGCAGCTTGTTCAATATATGCAACATGCTCTGCGTGAAAACATGACCCCTTAGGTCCTTTTCAAATCTTTCTCCTCTCACCTTAAACCTGTGCGCTGTAGTTTCCAACTGCCCTCCTCTGGGAAAAAAGACCTTGGCTATTCACCCTCCCCATGTCTCTCATGGCTTTGAAAAAATCTCTCCCCTCAGTCTTTGACATTCCATGGAAAATAGCCCCAGCCCCTCCTGATAGCTCAAACCCTCCAAACCTGGCAAGATCCTTTTAATGAATCCTCGTAATGACAGGAATATGAATCGTGTCAAGTTTCACATCTTTCCTCTAGCAGAGAGACCAGAATTGGATGCAGTATTCCAAAAGTGGCCTAACCAATGTCCTATACAGCTGCAACGTGACCTTCCAACTCCTCTGCTCAATGCACTGAGCAATAAAGGCAAGCACACCAAACACGCTCTTCACTATCCTATCTACCTGCGACTGCACTTTCAAAGAATAATGCACCTACACCCCAATGTCTTTTTGTTCTGCAACACTCCCCAGGACTTTACTGTTAAGTGTATAAGTCCTGCCCTAATTTGACTTTCCAAAATGCGGTACCTCACCTTTAGCCAAATTAAACTCCATTTGCCACTCCTTGGCCCACTAGCCCAAATGATCAACGTTGTACTCTAAGTTAACATTCTTCGCTGTCCACTGCACCTCCAATTTCGGTGTCATCTACATATCTACTAACCATACTTCCTCTGTTCACATCCAAACCATTTACATAAATGACAGAAAGCAGTGGAGCCAGCATTAATCCTTGTAGCACACCATTGGTCACAGGCCTTCAGTCCGAAAAGGAACCTTCTATCACCCTCTTTCTCCTACTTTTGAGCCAATTTTGTGCCCAAATGGCGAGCTGTCCCCGTCTTCCACAGATTTAACCTTGACGAGCAGTCTACCCATGCAGTACCTTGTTGAATGCCTAACTGAAGTTCATATAAACAACATCCACTGCTCCGCCCTCAACAATCTTCTTCATTACTTCTTAAATAAAATACTCAAACAAGTTAGTGAGAGACAATTCCGCATGCACAAAGCCATGTTCACCATCTGTAGTCATGCTTGCCTTTCCAAATACATGTAAATCCTGTCCCTCAGGATCCCCTCCAACAACTTATCCACCACTGGAGTCAGGCTCACCAGCTTATAGTTCCCTGACTTTTTCTTACCACCTTTCTGAAATAATGGCACCGCGTTAGCCAACCTCCAGTCTGCTGGCAACTCGCACATGTTTTTTGATGATTCAAATACCTCAGCAAAGGGCCCAGTAATTTACCCGAGTTTCCCACAATGTTCTGGGTTACACTTGATCAGGTCCCAGGGACTTATCCACCTTTATGTATTTTAAAACCTACAGCACTTCTTCCGTGATATGGACTGTTTTCAGGACATCACTATTTATTTCCCCAGGTTCCCGAGCTTCCATGTCTTTCTCCAGGGGAAATACTGATGTGAAATATTCATTTAGTATCTCTCCCATCTCCTGCGGTTTCACACACAGACGGCCTTGTTGACCTTTAAAGGATTCTGCTATCTCCCTCATTACTGTTTTGCCCTTATTATTGTTATAGAATCTCTTTGGATGTTCTTTAACCGCACTTGCCAAAGCCATTCCATGTCCTTTTTTGCACTCGTGGTTTCCCTCCTAAATATATACTTATTGCCCTTATGTTCGTCCAGGGATTCACTCAATCCCAGCTGTCTAAACCAATATATGCCTATTTTTTCTTAACCGGACCATCAATTTCTCTATTCTTCCAGCATTCCTGGCACCTCCCAGCCCTACCCTTCACATTACCGTCAACAAACTGTCTCTGGACTCTCCTTATCTATTTTTTAAAGGAGTCCTGATTCCCAATCTTTACCTGCAAATAATCTCTCCCAGTCAAATTTTGAAAGTAAAAACCCTGAAGAAACTGCGGATGCTTAAATTGGAAACAAAACCTGAAATTGCTGGAAAAGTCTGACAGAATCTCTGGAGAGAAATCAGTGTTTGGGTTTCGGATCAAGTGACACTCCCTCAGAGCTCGGGAAGGGTCACTCGACCTGAAACGTTAACTCTGATTTCTCCCAACAGATGCTGCAACACCTGCTGAAATTTACCAGCGATTTCTGTTTTCGTAACTTTTGAAAGTTCCTGCCTAATTCCATCAAGATTGGGCTTTTCCAATTTATTTTTTGATCAATCTGTCCTTTTCCATAACTATTTTAAAACTGATGGAATTATGATCACTTTCCCAAAGTACTCCTCTCCTGTCACCTCAATCATTTCGCCTGCCTTATTCCCAACAGGTCAAGTTTTGCTCCTTCTCTTGTACGTACATCCATGTACTGAATAGTAAAGTTTTCTTTCACACATTTAACAAATTCCTTCCTATCCCACTTCTTAGCACTATGCCAGGCCCAGTCTATGTTTGGAAAGTTAAAATCCCCTACCATTACAACCCTATTATTCTCACAGATATCTGAGATCTTCTTACATATTTTCTTCTCTATTTCCCATTGACTACTGGGGGTGACTATGGTACAATCCCAACAAGATAGTCACCCCTTTCTTATTTCATAGTTCAACGCAAATAATTTCCTTGGGGAAACTCCCAGGAATCCTCCCTAAGTACTCGCTAAGTACAGCCATAATGTTATCCCAAACCAAAATCACCATGCCCCCTCCTCTCTTTCCTCCCCTTAAGTCCCTCGTATTGTTCACAAACAAAACTGTTTAATCATGGTGTCAAATTTAAGCCCTTTAATAAATTCCCAATATGTGCCAATATTTAACCCCAATCCTGAGGTCTAATTTTGAGTATTTACCTATTTAATCCTTTTTATAAAACCTTCCTGATGCTTTCTGAAAGCCCAAACATGTTACTTGCATGAGGGAAGCAGCAGGGACCTGAGGGGCAATATTTTCACACAGAGGGTGGATTGCATGTGGAAGGAACTGCCAGAGGAAGTGGTACAGACAACTACAGCTGAACTCTGCTTCGTACGTTTATAAGACATTTGGACAGTTACCCAAAGAGGAAAGCTTCAGAGGGGGATAAAGGCAAATGGGATTAGTACAGTTTGGGAAACTTGGTCGGCACGGACAAGTTGGACTGAAGGGTCTATTTCTGTGCTGTATAACTCTGTGACTCTAATAAATGCTCTAAATTGAGTGTTTATATTACTACGTTTCATTATTGGAACTAGTAGATTTTCGTGCAATCCTGAAGTGAAAATATTAAATGCAAACTTGCTTTTAGTAATGCATGTTTCCCATGGCCTGATTTAGATGTTTGCAAAAATCTGAGCTCAGACATCCCACACTAAAGATTTAACTTGGCTGCAGTGGCAAATGTGATGTGTCCTGTTCTGCAGGGAAGCCAGCTAATTGCTTAAGTCGTGAAGGTGACCCATGGCAGCTGATATGGGGGATTTTCTCAATAATTCCAACATGGGTGATTTGATATAATCTCAGCTGCATCACGCTTGGCAGTCATCAGCATAGTCTCAGAACACAAATGGCAGGTTCATGAACGTAAATTATGGTATTTATCAAATCAGATGATCACAATATGTTTGATAATGCTACTCAACCAGTTCCTGCTCATTATTGAATTACTCAGCAACGCTTCCTGCCCGCACCACTTTAATATTTTTATATAAAGTAGAAATTATTCTTCAAGGTTAGTGGTGGAATTCCGCATCTTATAACTTCTGCATACTGACCTTTGTTTAGAGCATTAGGTAAATCCCTGGTCATGATGATTTGCTCACAAGATTTTTTATCAAAATGTTGTTTGATGCTCATTGCTTGTTCCCTTTTCTAAAAAGGAAAGCTGCATGTTTATTTTTGCAGTGACTGAGCTCTGAGCTGGTGAGGCTGTTTTATCGGAAAATGCATCTAGGACCAAAGCAGGGCGAAGGAAATGTTAGCTGAAATGTTTGCTGAAATGTTAGCTTTGTCGCTTCACAGATGTTGCCTGAATATTTCCAGCACTTTCCGTTTTCCCCAATTTTCCCACATTCTGATTTCCTGCTTCTGTCGTATTTTGCTTTAATTTCATTTAGTTTGAGTTAGCCTGTGATAGACATGATTATTTTTTACATATTAAAAAAATACTGTCCCAGTAGGATCAAACAGCTTGGAAAACATTAGTCTTTCAACAGCAGACCCTTAATTATTGAAAGAGCCATTCTTCATCCCTGTTAAATTTCTGTTGGAATATGCAATTCGCAACAAGCAGAATATTCAGTTCTTCGCACAGGGTTGGTTTGGCCCCTATAGAGATTATGTGTAGTGAATGAAGAAATGAAAACCAAAAGTAATTTGGAAGAGGATTGCATTGTAGCAGCACATATTGTACATTTCCGCAGAGGTAGCGAAAACAGTTGGAGCAGCAAACAACATATTTTCTGATGAAGGCTTGAAACGTAAATAGGATTCGATGCAGCTAAGTCAGGCTCCACATGGTTTGTCGCTGTTCTGTCCACAGGTAGTTGCTGTTGAAATATACTGCATGGGAAAAAAAAACTAATAGTCCAGGAGTCTGCAGTATGTTCTAAACAGTTTAGTTTCCTGGATGACCTCCTTTATAATTATATATAATTTATTTTATTAACCTCCTTTCGAATCCCAAATTGGTCCTGTGGGAATTGTGGTACTGTCAACTGGACTGAGAACTGGAAAATACATCTTTTCAGTTTCTAACAGAATGTAGGAACACAAGTGGGCGAGTCAGACCCCTAAGCCTGCTCTGTCATTCAATTAGAGCATGTTTCATCGTCTACAGTAAAGATCCATTATCCCTTGATGCCATCAGTGTACAAACATCTTTCCATTTTTGTCTTGAGTGTGCTTAATGTCTGAGCTTCCGTAACACACTGCGGTATAGAATCCTAAAAATTCAGCAAGTTTTGAGTGAAGAAATTCTTCATACCTTGGTCTTAAATGGCCCATCCCTTACTCTGAGATTATATCATCTGCCTTTAGCCTTGCCAGCGAGAAGAAACATTTTATCTACATGCATGCTGACAATCTCCATGAGATTTGTGTTCGTTTCAATGAGATCTCCAAGCATTCATTGAAACACGAGAGAATATTTATTTTTAGTCATTCATGGGATGAGGGCATCGCTGGTGAGACCAGCATTTATTGCCCATCCCAAATTGCCCAGAGGACAATAAAGAGTCAACCACATTGCTATGGGCCTGGAGTCACGTGAAGGCCAGACTCGGTAAGGATGGCAATTTCCTTCCCCAAAGGACATTAGTGAACCAGAATCATTTTCCCAACAATTAACAATGGATTCGTAGACATCATTAGATCCTCAATTCAAGATTTTTATCGAAATCAAGTTCCACCATCTGCCATGCGCATGGTAGGATTTGAACTGGGCTCCCCAGAACATTAGCTGGGTCTCTGGATTAACAGTTCAGCAATAATACCCACTAGGCCTTCACCTCCCCCAGGGAGGTCAGCTCCCTCAATCTATCCTCATAAGACACACACACCATCACAAGAATTAGTCTGCTGATCCTTCTTGCACCGTCTCTACTTATCCTTTGTTGGAGAAGGAGACCAAAACTGTGCACAGTACAGTCTCACCAATGCCTGAAACAGTTGCAGAAAGATGCCTCCAGTCCTGTGCTTAAATCCCATTGTGATGAGGGCCAATGGTTTATCTTCCCAACAGCTTGCTGTACCTGCTGCCTACTGGGAGGCTCAAGATAGCCAGGTCCTTATAGACAGCAACACTTCTCAACCTTTCACTGTTTAAGAAAGACTCTGTCTTTCATTTTCCCTCATTCCAAAGTGGAAAATTTCACATTACATTCCAATTGCCGTGTTCTTACCAAGTCACATAAACTGCCCAAATCCCATTGAGGTTCCCTTCTCAACTTCACTTCGAAGCATTAATATAAAAGTAATCCAACTTCAAATGGCTGTGTGTATATACTACACTGTGGCCCTTTGTGACAGATATAAGTAAATCTGTGTTGGTTTTATGCAACCTTTTGATGCCATATACCCCAGGCAGTCCTAAGAAGATCAGTGTTCTGTCTATTTGATGCTGATACAAATGGAATCACACTTACAGCCACTAGGAAAGCCACAACTCTCCAACTTTCCAGTTCAACAACCCCAGCCTGTTTGAATCCCTTTGGGAATGGCACCACCTCATAAAAAAATGATGTCAGACTATTAAAATATTGTACGGGTAAAGTCTTGCAATGAAAATTTGGCAGAATGAAACAGTTAATTGTCTGTCGCATTGGCTGGTCAGAGAAAGCTTCCAGTGAACCAGGTAACTCAATACAGTATGGAAGTCAGCTATTCGGCCCATAAACTCGATACTGACATTCCGAAGATCCCAGACCTAGCTGCATTTCACAGGGCCACATCACCTAACTGGCACATCTTTGGGAAGAAACCAGAGCACCCGGAGAAAGCCCACACAGACAAGAGGAGAATGTCGAAACTCCACACAGTCACCTGAGGTTGGAATCAAATCCCAGCCCTTTTCCTGCACCGCATTGATATCCACTTACTTCTTGATAAGCTTAGTTAACATGTTCAGGAATGTTATAACACAGGTCTGGAGCAGGTGGGATTTGAGCACAGTGCTCCAGGCTCAGAATTAGGGACACTACCACCGTGGTTTCATATTCTGATCGACAACATAAATAGTTAAAGGTGCAGAAATAAAACATAAAGTCTTAAACCTTAAACTTGGACACTTTTGGATTAATCATGAGCTTGTGAAAATGTAAAGTTTCTCAGTGACTTTGTGTATGCAATGCAACCGTTTAACCCTTGGAAATTGACCCAAGGTGGTATGTCAGAGCTAGTTTAATGCATGCATTTCAAAATTGCAATGCAGTCCAAACAATGTTTTGCCTGAAAATGTTCCAAAGCCGAAATTGATGGTATCCATTTGTTGCGATGTAATCACAGGAGGAGAACCCTTGCAGTTTGTAAGGGAGGGGGAACTGGAAATAAGAAATTTTCAGAATAGAAATGATCAGTTCTTTAAAAAAATACATTTAAACCTAATTTGACTGGGAAGCCAAAAATTCCAGCTGTAAACTTAATACCAACACTAAGAAGTTGCAGGCTGGATTGTAAAGCTAATGCAGATCTCAGTTTGTGAACAGTCACACCAATATTTCTTTCAAAGGTAGCAATGTTATTTCAAGGAGCCTCTACGAAAGAAAAAAACAAAAAAAAACTGCAGATCCTGTAAATCAGAAACACAAACAGAGGTTGCAGAAAAGCTCAGCAGTTTTGGCAGCATCCGTGAAGAGAAATCAGAATGAGTGTTTCGGATTGAGTGACCCTTCTTCAAAATTGGAGATGCTGTCTGCTTTAAGGCCATAAGACATAAGAGCAGAAATTTGGCCATTTGGCCCATCTGCTTTGCCATTCAATCATGGATGATATGTTTCTCAACCCCAATCTCCCGCTTTCTCCCTTCAACCCTTGTTCCGTTCAACAATCAAGAGCCTGTCTATCTCAGTCTTAAATGTACTCAACGATTTGGCCTCCACACTTCTGTGGCAGTGAATTCCGTAGATTCAACCCTCTCTGGATGAAGGAATTTCTCCAAATCTCCATTTTTAAAAGACCTTCCCTTTACTCTAAGGCTGTGCCATTGGGTCCTCGTCTCTCCTACCACTGGAAGCATCTTCCTATCATCCACTCTGTCCAGACCATTCAGTTTTGTGTAATTTTCAATTAGATTCCCCTTAAACTCCTTTGACTATAGTCCCAGAGTCTGCAAACGTTCCTCATATGTTAAGCTTTCCATTCCTGGGACCATTCTTCTGAACCTCCTCTGAAACCGCTCAAGGATCAGTGCAACCTTCCTGAGATATGGGGCCCAAAACTGCACACAGTACTCCAAATATAGCCTGATCAGAGCCTTTAAAAGGCTCATTACTACATTCCTGTTTTCATATTCAATTCTTCTCAAAAGAAATGCCAACATTGCATATGCCTTCCTGACGACTATCTTGACCTGGAAATTTACCTTGAGGGAATCCTGGTCAAGAACTCTCAAGTCTCTTTGCACTTCAGGCTTCTGAATTTTCGCCCCATTTGGAAAATAGTCCATGCTTTTATGCTTCTTGCCAAAGTGTGTGGTCTCACACTTTCCCATGTATTCCATCTGCCACTTTTTGCCCACTTTCCTAACCTGTCCAAATCCTGCCCCAGCCTCCCCATCTCCTCAATACCTCCTATCCCTCCACCTATCTTTGTATTGTCTGCAAACTTATCCAGAAAGCCCCAGTTCCTTCATCTGGATCATTAATGTAGAAGGAGAAATGTTGTGGTCCCAGCATTGACCTTTGCAGAACACCACTTATCATCAGCTGTCATCCTAGGAAAGGCCCTTTTATCCCCACACTCTGCTTTCTGCCTGACAGCCAATTTTGAATCCATGCTAGCGCCTTGCCTGTAACACCATGGGCCCTTATCCTACTCAGCAGCTTCCTGCGTGGCACCTTGTCAAAGGTCTTCTTGAAGTCCAGGGAGATAAGATCCATTGGCTCTCCTTGGTTACCCTGCTTGTTACTTCCTCAAAGAATTCCAGCAGACTTGTCAGGCATGGCGTCCCCTTGATGAAACCATGCTGACTTTGCCCTACTTTACCAGATACTTACAAATATTCTGAAATCTCATTCTTCACAATGGACTCCAAAATCTTACCCACAACCGAGGTTAGGCTAATCGCCCTGAAATTTCCCGTATTTTGCCTTACTACACTTTTAAACAGGGGTGTCATGTTAACAATTTTCCAGTCCTCTGGGACCCTCCTTGAGTCTAGCAATTCCTGAATGATCACCATTAATGCTTCAACTATCTGTTCAGACCTCTGGAGCGTTGTCCATCTGGTCCAGGTAATTTATCCACCTTCAGTCCAATCAGTGTTACGAGCACCTTTTCCTTGTTGTTGGTCACCGTACTCAGCTCCGTCCCCGACTCTCTTGAATTTTTGGGAGATTATTCGCGTCTTCCACCATGAAGACAGATGCAAAGTAATTATTCAGTTCCTCAGCCCTTTCCTTGTTTTTCTCACTACTATCTCTCCAGTGTAATTTTCCATTGGTTTAATGCCCACTTTTGCCTCTCTTTTGCCCTTTATATATTTAAAGAAACTCATACAGTCTTCATTTATATTATTGGCTAGCTTATTCTCATATTTAATCTTCTCCCCCCTTATTTCTTTTTTTGTTGCCCTCTGTTGGTCTTTGTAAGCTTCCCAATCCTCTGGTTTCCCACTGCCCTTCACCGCATTACATGCTTTCTCTTTTGCTTTTATGCTATCCCTGACTTCCTCTGTCAGCCATGGCTGTCTCATCCTCCCTGTACCATGCTTCTTTTCCCTCTGGATGAATTTTTGCTGTGTGTTCTGAATTACTCCCAGAAACTCCTCCCATTGCTGTTTCAATGTCTGTCCTGCTAGGCTCCTCCTCCAGTCAATTCTGCCCAGCTCCTCCCTCATACCTCTGTTGTCGCCTTTAGTCAGCTGTAATACCGTTATTCTGATCATATCTTCTCCCTGTAAAATTGCAGAGAAAATTTTGTCATCTTTTGATCACTACCTCCTGAGGGTTCCTTTACCTCAAGCTCCCTTGTCAAGTCTGCCTCATTGCACAACACTAAATCCAGTATTTACAAAATGTGAATCTGGATGAACACAGCAGATCAAGCAGCATCTCAGGAGCACAAAACCTGACGTTTTGGGCCTAGACCCTTCATCAGAGAGGGAATCCTCTCTGCTGCTTGACCTGCTGTGTTCATCCAGCTTCACATTTTGTTATCTTGGATTCTCCAGCATCTGCAGTTCCCATTAACACTAAATCCAATATTGCCTGTTCCCTTGTGGGCTCCACCATGAGCTGCTCCATAAAGCCATCTTGAAGACATTCCACAAATTCCTTTTCTTGCAACCCTCGACCAACATGATTTCCCCAGTCCACCTGCATATTGAAATCCCCCAAGATCACGGGGAATTTGCCTGTCATACACACCTTTTCTATCTCCTGGTATATCTTTCACCCCAGCTCCTAACTACTGTTTGGTGGCCTATACACAATTCCAACTATGCGCTTTTTAAAAAACTTTGCACTTAATTGTTCAGTTAATTTGAATCAAAAGATTGTGGTTCAAGTCCTATTGCTGAGATTGAGCACATCATCTGATCTGATGCTTCAGTGCAGTACTGAGGTTGTGTGGCGCTTACAGAATTTCAGTTTTAAAATGAAATTTTAAACCAAAGCCTTGACTGAGATGGATTTAAAAGATCCCATGTCACTACCTAAAGGTAGGTAAAGGCTCCTTAATGTCCTGTCCAACATTAATCCTTCAATCAACATCAAATGAGCAAGTTCTCTGGTCACTATTTTGTTGCTGTTATGGGAGCTTGCTGCACACAAAATGTTTATTGTGTTCATTATTTTCTTACTACAACTATGTAATAAACATGCTTCATTCACGATAAAGCACTTTGAGTTGTCGTGAGAGGTGTTATAAATAAATGTTGTAAATAAATGTTTGTGTTTCAAGCTCCCAGTGCACCTCCAGTGAAGTGTCGGTGTTCTGACCCAGTTGCTAGTTATGTGTCTTGGTTTGCTGGGGTGGATGCCATCCCAAAACCCACAAACGGAACTGCATCAAAACATTGTTCATGCAAGCTGCAACACACTGCAGCACCATGGAGCTATGCAAAGCCGAGGAAGAACAACTTTACCTTTGGAAACAACAGTTACCCGAAAAACATGCTCCGTCAATACCGACACAACAGACCACAACAGGAAGACACGACATGTCCAGAGGCATTAGTCACCCTTCTGTACATTAAGGATTTATCTGAAATGACCACCAGATTACTCCACCCCCTTGGGCTCATGGTAGCCCCCAAACGGACAGCGATGCTACGACAGCGACTGATGAGAATAAAGGATCCAACAACCACAAAGAACAGAACCAACATTATTTAAAAGCTACATGCAAAAACTGCCAAAAATATTACATAGGGCAAACCGGAAGGAAATGAGCCATCAGGATGCATCAGCACCAACTAGCTACTAAGAGACATGACCAGCTCTCACTCATTTCAATGCACATGGGCAAAGAGGAACCAATTCGACTGGGACAACATAGCCATCCTAGGTCAAGCCAAGCAAAGCTACTCGTGAGATTTCCTGGAGGCCTGGCACTCAAACCAGAACTCCCTTAACAAACATGCAAAGCTGGACCCCATAGACCAACAATGAAGAAACAAATCCGGAAGGGATGCCACCCACCCCAAAAAAACAAGACACATAAATACCAAGCAGGACAGAACAGCAACACTTCACTGGAGGCGCACTGATGATGTTACCCTGCAGGGTGATGAAACATGTGTGAACAAAAGTACCAACTCAACTAGCAAGTCAACATCAGTTCCTCCTTTTCCGAATGATTCAATGAGACAACATTGTGGTGCATTTCCCCACAAAGCCTCAGGAAAGTTTTTGAATGATTGGTGATCCAGTGGTATGCTGCCTGTCTCTTGGCTAATTCTGCAGACGGTATTGCTGGGGGCTGTGAAAAGCTCAGCAAATCTCAAAGGCAAAATTTCCTCATGAGGTGGTTGAATACATTATTATTCTAGAAATAATAATTTTCTTTTCTCTCTATCTGCAGCTTTTGATCCCAGAATAGGTTGCCAATTTGTTCAGGGGCAATTTATTTTTTTTAAACTAAGCTACATGTAAGATGCAGGTATTTATAAAGAGAATAAAGGCTCAAGATTCCACATTTGTTGAATGAACAGCCATAAATTTTACTGTACAACCTATTTTACATCTCCATCACAACCACCATTAGCACTCCCTCTGTCTGTTGCTTTCAGCACTCTCACCATCTGTTCCACTTGTTCCTTCTCTCCCACTGTTAATGGCATAATACCCATTGCTTTCTAGCCCCTTTCAATTTGAAGACGAATCATACCAGATTTGAAGTGTTCACTGTTACTCTTTCTCCACATGCATTGTGAGATCTACTGAGTTTTACCATTATTTGGATCTTTAAAGTGTTTGCCTACTGTATGAACAGTAAACAGAACATCTTGTGGTTGCCCTCAGTTAGTCATTTCATTTCCTGAAACTCCAGAGCACAACTTTTCTCTGTTCCAGGTGATATTTCACACTGTTCCAAAAGGTGATGGCATGAATGCACTTTCATGGAGCAGTCGTGCCTAAATTCTAGGGTGGGCAATGGAGAATGGTGTCAAAAAGCTCGCTGACAGAAACCTTCCATGAAACTAACACGAAGCCGTTAATTTTGTGAGATGCAGCCCGGTGGAACAGATAACATGTGATCTGTTAACATAAAATACAGCATGCAGCAATCCTTTCCTTTACACTCTGTAAATTAGAGAGCCGTATTTGCAAGGTGTTATATCCACATTAATATCCCAGATCTGAGGAAGCGTCGCTCAACCCGATACATTAACTCTGATTTCTTTCCACAGATGCTGCCAGACTTGCTGAGCTTTTCCAGCAATTTCTGTTTTTTGTTTCCACATTAATTCAAGTCAACTCATCTGTACCAGATTGCATTGAGCAGAATGCCAATGATGCAAAGACAAAGATAGATTTCAGTCATAGACATCTTTAATTGGCCTTTCCAACCACCGTAATGAGACATCTCTGGAAAAGGTGGGATTATGAACCCAGACCTCCTGGCCTCGGGCTCAGAGGTAAAGATTTTACCACTGAACCACAAGAGCCCCCAGCCTTTGGTTATACACTGCCTTTCATGACTTCATAATGTTCTAAATCGAATCGTGGAAAATGTATACACTTCAATGTGCAATCGCAGTTATAGAATGTAGGAAACACAGCCATTAATTTTCACACAGCAAAATCTGTCAGCAATAAGACAATGACCCTGTAATCTGTATATTTTTTAGCCAGATTTAAACATTGGCCAGAACATTTCAAAAAAAATCTTCTGTGCTCTTGTTTGAAGTAACGCCATGGGATATTTTATCTGACCCATGGAAAGGGCAGGCGGGGCCTTGATTTATATCTCATTGGATAGACAGATATGGAAAGATGTTTTGTTGAATTGTTTGGAATGTGAGGTTTGAAGCTCAACTCTGTATTGACCAAGAGATTAAAACTACGTTCGTCAATCTGAGAGACTGTCAAAGAAAGTTTTGCAGTCTGATATGCTTTGTGGCTTTGTTAGCTCTTATAACTTCTACCTTGGTGGATCAGGTTAATATTGAGTCAAGCATCTGCAAGTTTATTAGCAATTAATATAACATGTCAGACTTACATGTGCAGTCTGTTAAATGCTCAGATAATTGTCTTATTATATTACATCTCCAGTTGTTTGGGAGGCTAATAGATTGATTGCTTAACTGCAAGCATGAACAACAGAGTAGGATGTTGACTTCTTATCCTGAAGAGTCATGAATCAAACTATCATAACCTATCCACGGCCTCCAACCTCATCATTCCCCAACCCCACGCCACCTGTTTCTATCATCTTTCCAAAATCCATAAACCAACTTGCTCCTGCCCACTGAATTTATCACCACTTATCTTAACACTATTTTCTCCCCATCTATGTCCAGGACACCACCCATGCTCTCCACCTGCTCCAAGACTTCTGATTCCCTCGGTCCCAGTACCTCATCTCCGCTAAGGACCTTCAATTCCTGTATACTCGCATTCCCCATGCAGATGGTCTAAAATCTCTTTGCTTCTTCCTGTCCCATAGGCCCAACTGCTCCTCCTTCACCGGCACCCATATCCACCTAACCAAACTCATCCTTAACCTTAACAACTTCTCCTTCAACCTCCTTCACTCCTCCCATTGCTGACAGACGATGGGATGCCCATGAGTACCCTCATGGGCCCAAGTTATGCCTGCCTCTTTGTAGGATACGTGGAACAGTCCGTCTTCCACAGCTACACTGGCCCCATCCCCCACATCTTCCTCTATTACATCGATGACTGGATCAGCATCATCGTGCTCCCACGAGGAGCTCAAACATTTAATCAACTTGACTAACACCTTCCACCCCAACCTCAAGTGCACCTGGACCATCTCTGATACCTCTCTCTCCCTCCTGGACTTCTCTGTCCCCATCTCTGGTAACCGCCTGGAAACTGATATCTACTTCAAGCCCACCGACTCCCACAGCTCCCGAGAATACACCTGCCCTCACCCACCTTCCTGCAAGAATGCGAGCCCCTATTCCCAATTCCCTGCCTCTGCCACCTCTGTCGCCAAGATCAGACATTCCACTCGCGGATATTCCAGATGCCCTTGTATTTCCAGAACTGCAATTTCACCCGCACCCCCCACCTCAGTGGTCAAAAACACCCTTCACCACATCTCTTGCATTTCCCACACCTCTGCCCTCACACCCCCTCCCTGCAATAAAAACAAAGACAGAATTCCCCTTGTCCTCACGTATCACCTCATCAGTCTCCGGATCCAATGCATCATTCTCCGCCACTTCCACCACCTGCAATCTGACCACACTGCCAAGGATAGACTTCCCTCCCCGTCCTTATCTGCCTTCCGGAGGGGCCGCGCTCTCCATGACTCCCTTGTCCGCTCCACACTCCCCACTTGCCCCACCGCCCTGATACCTTTCCCTGCAACCACTGGAAGTGCTATACCTGCCCCTACACCTCCCACCTCACCTCCAGCCCAGGCCCCAAAAACACCTTCCACATCCAACTGATGTTCATCTGAACATCCACTAATGGATGGTCTGTTGTATATGCTGTTCCTGATGGGGCTTTCTGGACATCGGGGAGATCAAGCGGTGGCTCAGGGACCACTTCATAGAGCACGTACGTTCGGTTTGTGACAAATAACAATACCTCCTGGTCGCGAACCACTTCAACTCCGCTCCCATTCCTTTGATGACACGTCCAGCCTGGGCCTCCCAATGATGCCACCTTGAAACTGGAAGAACATCACCCCATATTCCACCTTGGAAGTCTATAACCCAATGGCCTCAATGTGGACTTGCCAAGATTCAAAATCTCCCCACCCTGACCTCATCCCAAAACCCGCCCCCCTTTTCATCTTCGCCTCGTTGACCTGCTCACCTTCTCTCCCAACTCACTGGCCAATCCCCATTCTCGTTTCTTACCTACACTCACCTTTACTAGCTTCATCCCTGCCTCCTTGGCCCGTCCGTGTTCTCTCCCACCTATCAGCTCCACTGTTTTCCTGCTATCACCATCCCTCTCTCTCTATTTATTTCAGAGCCCCCTGCCCCAAACCCATTTCTGAAGGAGGGCCCTGACTTGAAACATCAGCTTTCCTGTTCCTCTGATTCTGCCTGGCCTGCTGTGTTCCTCCAGCTCCACGACAGTTATTTCAGATTCCAGCATCGCTAGTTCTTACTATCACCATTGAAGCGTGGGTGTCTGTCTAAGATTTGTACATTGATCCAAAAAAAAACAGAGATGGCAAGGTTACAGACCATTAAGGTGTGATTTGAAAGCATTGCCTTTAGACTTTGCATTGTAGAGAACCGTGGTTCACTTTTTAATGCACGTTAATTACATATTGAAGTTATGGATGCAGTCAGTGGAATGGTGCCTTTTCTCTTTGGCCTGTGAGTTGAGAGAAACATTGACATGTTTCCCTGTAACCCCCTGTGGGATAAGGTTGGATAAACCAGCACTACCCTCAGTCTGTTACCATAGCGACAGGCTGCTTCATTGCTGAAACATTGAACTGAAATGAGAAAATCCTGGATGGATTGATTAATGAGTGAATTTGATTGATTGATGAATTTGGGTAAAGGGATATTTCAGCACATTCTTCAGCTGCTGCCTGAACTTAGTCTGGGTCACGGCATAAATCGCGGTGTTTGTGCAGCAACTGAGGAGCTGCAGCATGAAGCCCAATTCCTGCACAAACCAATGTAGATACACAGACCGATACCCAAGCCCATACATTCGAAACCATATAGAAAACACCATTAACGTTGACCATAACAGGATGAAATTGGCTGAGATCACAAACAGTAAAATGATGGATTTTTTTCGATTTCTCATTTCTGTGTCACACTGACCGTCCCCATTGGTGTGAGCCCGGAGTCTCCTGCGGGCTCTGCTGGTCACTAAAATGTGTCTGACGGTGAAAACATTGAGCAGCAGAATCAGGAGAAATGGGAGAGCCGGGGTTAGAATGTGGTGGAGGAACTCGATTGTGACCCAGGCACGAGAGTCATAAACACCGTCTGTTACATCACAAAACCAGGGGTCGTTCGCCAGCCAATAGTGAGCTGTGAGCATAAAATACCAGAAAATGTTCTTTAAACAGCTCAGCACAGTCACTGTTCCCAGAGCCACAGCCGCCGTTTTCTCACTGCAATATTTACTTTTCAGCTTCTGGCAACAAATGGCCACAAATCGATCAAAGGTGAAAGTGACGGTGAACCAGACAGAACAGTCAGTGGCTGCATAAAGCAGGACGGCGTGGATATTACACACGGGGATGGGCAACAGGAAATAAAACTGTTCCAGATAAACAATGGGAATGTGTCTCAATATCAGGTCGAGGATAATGACCAGTAGATCCGCCACTGCCATGGCCCCCAGGTAACGTCTGACACATGGAGACAATCCACAATCTTTATAAAGCAGGACGTAGATTGTCACTACATTAACTGTGAGGAAGGAAAACAAATAAATTACACATCAGTCTGGAGGCAAAGTTACCAGTTTGATTGAGGACCCAGTGACATTTTCAAATGTATCACTGATTTATTGGGAAAAAATGAAGCTGAAATAACAAATAGTAATGACTCACTTTTTTTTACAAAAAAAAATGTAACATAAGATACAAGGAACTCTCCCTCCTGTAATATACAAATGCACATCCATTAGAACAGATCGTTTCAAGAACACTCACAGGCTCGATCACTCGAGAGCAGACACGGGTCACTGCTTTACAGTTCCTGATATAGAGGGTGAAGATGTTGCCTTCCTGAAGGATTCACTCCCAGTTTCTTGAAGACACACGGAGTTTGGAAATTTCTGTCTTTTGCTCTCAATTGTGGTCAATTTTCGGTTGTGAAGAAACATGAACACAGGGAAAATATATTCACCTCTTTAACTGCCGGAGGGGATTTTGAAACAGTGTCTCCTTCTCCCCGGAACGGGATCTTTTCACTCGGGATCTCATCTTTTGTTCAAATAAATGAAATCCAACCATTCACAAATAATGTCGGTTCCAGAATGTTCCGGGGAATGTCGGTTACAGAATCTGATGGAGTCATAAAGATCCTCATCACAAAGGCCCTTCTGTCCATCAGTTTTGGTGAGACCCACTCAGCCTCGCGGTGGAAATCTCTCCCCAAACTCAACACAACTGGCAAACACAAATTAAAGGCATTGCCAGATCAGCTGAAGTGGTCAGTTATCTCACATTCTCAATCCACCTCACAGAACCAGCCCGGACACCACAAACCCTGATGGAATACCTGTTCAGCATGGAGCACTGTGCAGACCAGTCTAGTTTCCTGCTCAATACAACCCGGCAATCTGTCCAGAGTGGGACACTGTGCAGGCCTCACCAGTCAAATAGATATCAGTCCAGCACGGGGAGCTGTGCAGACCACACCAGTGCATTGATCTATAAACCGGACCAGGCATCTCTCCAGCACGGGGGGCTGTGAAGTGAACACCACTGAACTGATCTGTAATCCCGGAGCAGTTACCCTCCCAGCGTGTAGATCTGTACAGCCCACCCCAGTGCAGTGCTCGGTAACGCTGTGTTAAATCGCTGCCCAGCCTGGGGAAACTTGCAGCCCATGCTGGAAGTGACAGGATGTGAGGCTCCCATCCATCTACAGCTCCATATCTCCAATGTGCCATGACAAGGGGTGCCATGGGTGTGAAAATCACTGCCAGAGAGAGATGGTGGGGAATCAGTTTAAATACGAACAAATGGGATGGGTTGGATGTACAGACAGAGAGGGGGAGGTTGAGAGACAGTGTCATGGAAGGATGTGTTCACACGTTATAGAATGCTGACATGTAGACATTTTGATAGCATCTTGCAACATGGGTCAGTTTTTCAGGAATGATGTGTGAATAGGATATTGCTGTGAGTTCAGATAATGGAGGGTTTTGAATGAGCATTTGTTCTGCATTTGTGACTGAGAGTGTGGTGAGCACAGTCTTTGGCTCATTGGGCTGAATCTAACAATAATTTGTCTCAGTGACATTTTAATTGAGTGTGACAGAGGGATAGTCTGCAGGAGGCCGAGCTAGTTTTCTGATACTATCTTATCAAACTCCCCTCATTTTCTCCCTCACCCAGCACATACCATTCCTCTCATTCAATGCCAGCCTGATTCTCCCACCCATCATGGCTGGTAATAGTTCCCATCGCCTGGATGGCCCGGGTATTCCATGACCCCTGGCGCAGGTGCCAACTTTAAAAGGCCAATGGGCACACATTTGAACTTTCTCATTTCGGAGCCAGCCTGCACGGTTTACCCCGAGCCTGGCAGATAAGGGGCAATTGCACCAAGATTTATCGAAAGGGACACAGAGGCCCTGATGGATGGGCTAGTACAAAGGAGGAGCATTCTTTTAGCAGAGGAAGCCACACCGAGCATGGTCTGAGCTCAGCACCAAGCTCAGTGCAGTATCTGCAGTCTGAAGAAATGTCTAGCAACACAGGACAAGCAACAATAACCTTCCCTGCTCTGTCAGGGTAAGTATCACCGTATTCTCTCTGCTCCATCTCTCTCTCTCTCACACACACACACACACACACACACACACAGACAGACATACTCCCCGAAACTGAAAACACTGCATGGATCCAACACTGTCGACTGATTCAATCTGGACACCTCACATTCACCTTCATTCCCTCCCTCCCTTTCCCTCATCCCAAGAGAAACAGCCTGGAATAGGACAGAAAAGGCCAAGAAGGGCGGTGGTGTTCCACACATCAGTTCCGTCACCCACCTTCCCCCGCCGCACGGGGAGGATCCTGGAATGAACTGGAGAGAACCAGGACGGCCGTGTGGAGATTTCAAAATATACACGTCCCACCGACCGAGTAAGGAGCAATGTTCAGTGAAGGGTAATTCTCACTTTAACCCCACTGTCAGTTCCATTTCCACCTGGCACAGCTTAGAAACTGTGCCCCTGATGCCATCTCCCTTTTATATCGCTCCAGTACAAATGGAATCCCCACGGTCTCGGTGGGCAGGAGGGTGGGCTCACAACACATCGTCTCCACCAGCTCCCAGGAAGGGAGCACGGAGTCTCCCTCCAGCACCTCCTCCTTCAGACAGCTCAGATACTGAAACTAACCTGTAATATTTACTAGTCTCCCAACTTGTCCTTCCATCTTCAATAATCAAACATTGAAAACCTCATAGAGTCACAGTCCCCATGGAACAACTGAAATACTGTCACACTCACTGGAGAGAGCAAATACTGATGTACTCTCATGGAGTGACTCAAATAATGAAATGCTGTCCACGGAATAACAGGAATCCTGACACACACCAGATGGAATGAATGAAATATTGACAAACCACAGAGCCAGAGAAATTGTGATAGGCTCCCCTTATTTGTGTAAGTATCGGTGTATTTGTGTGTGTTTCTGTGTGTCTCTGTGTGGGGCAGGTCTGACAGTCTCTGTGCTGTTTGATGCGATGCAATGCCACCCTCTGCTGGTCTCTACACGCCACTGCACAGGCAGCAGCAGAGGATGGGAACCATCAGGGATTTTTTCAGAGAGGGCCTGGGAGGGCAGTAGCTCACAACAGCATCCAAACTGATTTCTTCCCCATGTATTTATCTAAATGTCTTTTAAACATGGTAACTGTACCCACTTCCACCATTATCTCGATCTCTGGATTAATATTCAAGCGATAATACTGCTGCTGATTTATCAACAGAGGGAGGATGGTACATGGTAATCAGCAGGAGCCATGAGACTTCCAGGCATCAGAGTCAATGTTGAGTACTCCCAGGTCAAATAATCCGGTCGGAATAGGACTATGCTGCCACATCTGCCGTGACAGGCCTTCACTAAGGACAGTGATAGTGGTGTGTATCATTGTTTGTGAGGTATGTTTCCATGAGTCTGACACTGTCTCTTGACTCATCTTTGAGTTGGCTCTCCAAATTTTGCCACTAACCCCCAGATATTAGTAAGCAGGAGTTTGGGGGGGGGGGGGCGTCGATAGGCCTGATTCTGCAGTTATCTTTCCTAATTCCTTGGTCGATGCCAAGTGCTCCACTCAGTTTCATTGCTTTGTTGAGACTTTGCAGTGATTTGCAACTGAGTTGCTCGCTGAGGTTGGCAAATTTCTTTCCCTGAAGGACATTAGATTTTTTCTTTTCTGCCATTAGCAATGGTTCCATGGCAACCAGTTGATTCTTAATTCCATTTCTTTCATTAAATTCAAATTACACCTGCTGATTTCATGAATTCAAATTTCATCTGCTGAGATAGGATTCGAACCTGGACTTCTGTTGTTCGTTTTAATATTCTGGATAAAAGTTTAATTCAGCAGGTTTGTTCACTCATTTTTAAATATCACTAACACAGGCATTCTTTGCAAAACACATCCATCATCCTGTCTCATCCATCCTCCCCTCCAACAGCAAGTGAGGGAGACACATGGCGTTTCTGTGTCACTAAGATTGAGACAATCAAATCAGCTGCCTCTGCTGCTTCCCTCTCTTCCACAAGCCCACCAAACCAAATTGCCTGGCACGTTACTCCTCGTTTTAGGCTTAAATCATCCCAACTCCTGAACTCAAAGGTCCGAGCGATGAAGGCAGCGAACTAAACACCTTTTGAAACACCCTGACCATATGTGACACAGACTTCACAGAACTGTACCTGACAGTCTATATGCGTTTCTGCAACACCATCAAAGGCCCTAATTTAAATTGGATAAGTCCTGCCTTGTTTGTTTTGCCAAAAACAATGTCTTGCGTTTATGCAATTTGAACACAATCTGCCCCGCCACAGCCCAGTGAGTGATATTCCCAACCCCCCACAAAACCCTGACATGTTTCGCCCCAGGGTAACAGAAGAATAATGTTGCAGGATCAGGGCCGATTGCAGTGCGGTGATATTATCCCTACCTGTGGGCATAAAAGTCTAGATTCAAATCCCACAGAGCTGATTCATAGTATGTTTGAACAAGTTAACTAATTTTTTTTTCTAGAATTAGATTAGATTCCCTACAGTGTGGAAACTGGCCCTTCGGCCCAACAAGTCCACACTGCCCCTTGGACCATCCCACTCAGGCCCATCCCCCTATAATCCAGGCACCCCTGAACACTATGGGCAATTTAACATGTCCGATCCACCGAGCCTGCAGATCTTTGGACTGTGGGAGGAAACCGGAGCACCCGGAGGAAACCCACGCAGACATGGGGAGAACGTGCAAACTCAGCACAGTCACCCGAGGCTGGAGTCGAACCCGGGTCCCTGGCGCTGTGAGGCTGCAGTGCTAACCACTGAGCCACTGTGCTGCCCTATGGGGACTTAATCGAGAAGCAAGTGGTATCAGTGTTGAATTTCAGAATTCAGGCCTGGGATAACAGAAAGCACAGCCATTCGTGTTGATTCAAGTAAAACTTGCACTTTGTATGTGTGTATAAAATCATGAAGGGTATGGAGAGAGTGAATTGTCAACGTCTTTTTACCAGAGCATGGGGAGTCAAAGGTTAGAAGGCAAAGATTAAAAAAAAGGAATGAACTGCCAGACGAAATCCTGGAGGCTTGTGAAAAGAACATTTTAAAGGTGTTTGGATGTGTATATGAATAGGAAGGTCCAGAGGAATATCGGCCAAATGCTGGCAAATGGAATGAGATTAATTCGGATATCTGGTCAGCATGGACATGTTGGACCAAAGGATTTGCTACATCTTTAGGTTCAATCATCCAATTGTTCAGGATCTCTTTGTAATCTTAGACACCCCTCCCTCTCTACATTCAAATAATCTCTGTGTATACACACACACACACACACACACACACACACACACACACATGCATAGCCATGTCTCTAAGACAGAGATAGATACGTTGTGATCAATAAGCAGATCGAGGGTTACGGTGAGAAGACAAACATGTCAAGCATAATCAAATTGCAGAGCAGACTCGATGGGCCAAATGGCTAATTCTGCTCCAATTTCTTATATTGTCTGGTCAGAAGGTATCAGGAATATTTTCCTAAGAGAGCAATGATGGCTGAGATTGGTAAATACTTTACAGAACAGAGTCAATCGGAATACGGAACAGGTTTGAGTGGATGAATGGCCGACATCTGCTCCTATTTGTTGTGTGCTTGAAAGAGGAGGTAACCTGCTGTGAGGGTAACACACTTTAAGGAGTCTCCTAATTAACATTGAGATAAGAATATATCTTTCTCTTTAATATTGTGCAGTCTGTGGTGTTCTTATCTCCACGGAACAATGAAGACTGGGTTAGTGAAGATATTCAAGGCAGAGCTCAACTGACTTTAATGGACAGGAGAGTCCATTATTGGGAATAAACAGGAAAGGGGTGTTCAGCCACAAACAGATCAGCCATGATCTTTCTAAATTAAGCAGCAGGCTTCAGGGTCCAATTTGCCAACTGGAGCTCGTATCCTGTGTGTTGCTCTCTCACTCCAACCCTCAAGGCTGTTACAGAGGGAAAGGAAGTCCCCATTCAAACAATGAGATGGTTCTGGCAATGAGAAAGGAGATCATTTATCATATTTCAGAAGTTACACAGGATTAAAATGACGTATTCAGACATGGAGTCAGAGAGACATAAAGATATACAGTATATAAACAGACCCTTCGATCCAACTCGTCCTCGCTGCCCAAATATCCTAAATAAATCTAGGCCCTTTTGCCAGCATTTGGTCCATACCTCTCTCAACCTTTCCCAAATGTATACTCATCCTGATGCCTTTTAAATGTTGTAATTGTACCAGCCTGCACCACTTCCTCTGGCACTCATTCCATAAACACACCACCCTCTGCATGGAAATGTTGCCCCTTCAGACCCTTTTAAACCTCCCCCCTCTCCCCTGAAAGCTGTGCCCTCTCGGTTTGGACTCCCCCACCCCGGGGAAAAGACCTTGATTCTTTCCACCTCTCTGCCCCTTATGGCTTTGCAAACGTCTGGAAGGTCACTCGTCAAAGACATTTTTAAAAACTTTATTGTGTACCAATTGTGGCATTTTTCCACACAGCACCCACAGCCAAAAATGAAATTAATCATTAAGATTATCTGTGTTCATGGTGTTGTGAAAGAGACAAATGTTAACCAGACTCATATGAAATCTCCCCTCCTCCTCAATACACTTCCGGGGGAAATTGAGCACCTGATTGAGAGGGCAGACTCGGTTTATTGCTGCATCTGAAAGACAGCATTTTTGACCGTACCGCATTCTGCTCAACTGTTAGTCTATATCCTGTGCTTGTTTTTCAAACATTCAAAGATTAGAATCATTGACAGTGCAACCTCTACCTGTTGATCTGACAACAAATAGCCCTAATGGTGTGTTGCTGTGCTCAGAAACACCTGGACAACCAGCTGCACACCACAGGAGACACCCTGCAACCTTTCCCAGCTGCTACACGGCGAGCCCTGGTCAGCTAACAGGAAATGCAGAGTAGGGATAATTATTTATTTTCAGTTTGGAAAGCTGCAACTACTGGAATTCCTCAGGGATTAGTGTGAGGTCATCAACAGCTTACAAACGACATTACCGCTTTGGATCAAGGGCTGATAGGATTGGAGCTCAATTTGCGGGTACGCCAGCAGAGTCGTCCAATAAGATGTCAAGTGGAGGCAGAGCATCTGCAACGGGCTGTAGACAGGGGTTGAGAATGAGCAAACTTTCGGGATTGCAAATTAAACAGTACAGTGTGTGTTATGGGAAGTTTGTATTTCGGCGAAAGCATAAAACAGCAGTAAATTATATGACTGGAGAAGGAACGCAGAGGTCAGTGCCACAGAGGGATTTGTGTGTCCTGGTACATAAATCATATAATATTGTTCTGAAGATGTTGCAAGTGATTTGGAAAGTGAATTGAATGATGGCGTTTCTTGCAAAGTGTGCCGGGTATGATCATAGGCATGTTTCCCTGCATCTGTGCAGGGCAAACACGACAATGTTTGAAAATTTTCAAAGATGGTTCTTTACATACTGCCCTGGGATGAAGGCATTACGTTCTGGAGGATTAACAGCTCAGGCCTGAGAACGAGAAATGATCTTTTGGATTATGTAAGATTTTCAAGATGGCGTACCTGGTGAATACCTGATGGATATTTCCTCGCACATGGGAGAATAAAACTGAGGAAGTAATTTTAAAAAATAAAACAGGTTCTGAGGAATGCTCACCGGGCCTGAAACAATAACTCTGATTTGTCTTCATCGATGCTCCCAGCCTGCTGAGCTTTTTTAGTAATTTCTGTGTTTATTCAGGAATAAGACACATTCATTTTAACATAGATATTGTGAAGACATTAAACATTTTATTTTTAAATTACACAGGCACACATAATCATATCTTTAAATCAAGTAGGCCCACTTGTTGCGAAGGAAATGGCTCCGTGTCCGACAGCAACAATGATGCACTGACGTGGAGCAGGAAATGTGGCGGAAACATATAGTTCGGTCAAACAGAACATGTTCCAGTTTGGGGGTCGAAGAACATTATTGTGTGACTCAACTCAGAGAGGGAAAAATAATGTAACCTCACTGTTTCGCAACGGCCTGTTGCTCCCTCTCTCTTTCCTTCTTCCTCATCACAGCAATGTATGAGAGCTAAACACTGGTCAGCCATCTTTACCACTCGTGGCGGATTCATGACAACGATTCGCTAGAATCTCCCACTGCCTGTAGCAAAGGGAATTCAGCCAAATCTAACTGTTCCAGGAAGGAATCCCATCGCCAACAACTTGTGCAAACAGAACATATTTGGAAGCAGAATAACATTTGGGGAAGTCTCATAATTTTCTTTTAATCATGAGTTCATCTCTTATGTGGACAAAGTTATTTCAAATTAACATTTCAGTTTGTCTTCAAACATACGTACGATTGTTTGTGTGTGTGTGTGTGTGTGTGTGTGTGTGTCTGTGTGTGTGTGTGTGTGTGTGTGTTTGTGTGTGTGTGTGTGTGTGAAGGGAAAATATCAATTTACATATTTGCAGACGCAAACTGTTTTACATTCTTCTTTCCAGCATAGCTTGAGTAATTATATGTTGGTCATAAATGTGCTTTTTAGCATATTAAAGAAAACTGCCTGTCTTGTTCCTAACACCGACCCTGACCCAGTCTGAGCCCTATATCATCAGCCACATCACCAACCTGGTTACATTTAAAATCTATTGTGACCAGTGGAGGAGTGGGACTGGAAAAGGAAACAATGACCAGCCAAGCCAGGGAACCATAGACCAGTGAGCCTGACATGAGAGCTGGGTAAGTTGTTGGAGGGGATTCTGAGGGACAGAATTTACATGCATTTGGAAAGGGAAGCATTGATTAGAGATAGGCAACACGGCTTTGTGCGGTGTAAAACATGTCTCACTAACTTGATTATTTTGACGAGGGATAAAGAAGGTTGATGAAGGCAGTGTTGTCTATATGGACTTTACGATGGTGTTTGGTAAGGTTCCGGACAGTAGACAGTTCATTAATGGGAGGGCGCATGGGATCCGGGGGAGATAGCCAATTGAATTCAAAACTGGCTTGAAGGCAGAGGATTGTTTGACAGACTGGAGATCAGTGACAATTGGTGTACCGCAAGTATCAGTGCTGAGTTCACTCTTTTCTAACATTAATATCAAGGATGTGGATGTGAATATCAGAGACATGACTAGTCAGTTTCCAGATAACATTAAAACGTGGTGCAGTGGACAGTGGTGAAAATTATCTCAGAGCGCAATGGGACATTGATCACATGGGCCAATGGAGTTTAATTTAGGTAAGTGAGAGGTTTGGCATTTGGTCAGGTGAAGCAGGGCAGGACATATACAGTTAATGCTAGGCCCTGGGGAGCTTTGCCAGATAAAGAGACCTTGGGTGCAGGCACTAAGTTCCTTGAAAGTGGAGTAGCAGGTAGACAGGATGCTGAAGAACGCGTTTGTCACCCTTGCCCTAATCAGTCAGAGCATTGGGTATAGGGGCTGCGATGGCATGTTGCTCCTGTACAGGACGTTGATGAGGCCACTTTAAGAATACTGTGTACATTTCGGTTGGCTCTGCTAAAGGAAGGATGTTGTTAACCTTGAGAGGAGCAGAAAAGATTGGCAAGCATGCTCCTGGGTTGGAAGGTGTGAGCGACAGCGAGATGCTGAATAGTTTGAAGCTTTTTCCCCTGGAGTGTTGGAGGCTGAGGGGTGATATTACAAAGGTTTATAAAATCATGAGGAGCATGAACAGTCTGAAAAGCCAAGATCTGTTTCCCAGGAGTGAAAAAGTAAAGTGCATATGTTGAAGGTGAGAGGGGAAAGATATAGAAGGGAACGTGGGGCAACATTTTCATGCAGAGAGTGGTGTGTGTACAGAAAGTGCAGCCAGAAGTGGTGGGGATGGGTGCATTTACACAGTTAAAGGGAACCTGGGTCGGTAAATGAACAGGAAGGGTTTAGATGGATATCGGCCAAATGCTGGAAAATGGGAATAGATCAGATTACATTGTTACATTACATGAGTTTCTGATTCTATAAAATGGATGACAAGAAATTCTAAAAGTGCATTTCGAATGGGAATCCTGTTCCCCAGAAGCCTGTGGTGACTTTCTGTTTACATTTATTCAGAGCTATATTAGTGAAATAGTTAACAGATTTTGTGAAAAAAGCCAAAGCCTCTCAAGCTGCTTACTCAAGTTTTATTAACTAGACAGCTTTGTGCCTCTTGTTCAATCCCTCTCTGAAAAGAATCCAGGACAAAATAACCTATTACAGTTACAGCATTGTCACACTAGTTCGCACATCAGGCTGTTACACAGAAACCCGGGGAAGCCCAATGAGGTACTTGGCCCTGCTGTACAGCCCCTTGAGTCACTGACATATGAACAGGAGGAGGCCATTCAGCCCCTACAGGTCGTTTTGGACAACAACACTTTCCAACCACGCACCATTTAATCATTACAAAATGAGATGCATATTATTGATGGTCACATCCAAATTGTCTGCATGCCTTTCAAATTACTGTGGTCCAAACACGTAACAGTGTTCAGTCTGGAAAAGGGATTAACTCTCTGTATGGTCTCAACTAAACAATTCTCAATCCATGTGGTAGATTCCCCCTTACCCTGGACTCCAGGCTTATTCATTCACCTGTGTGCAACCGTATCAAAAGTATTCTGGAAATTCAAATACACCACTTCCACTGGTCCTCATGTGTGGATGCTTCAACCAATATATACATATTACTCAGTCGTACATGCACTAGATGAAGGACCACAAAACACAGGAATTGCCAAAACAAAGAGGAAAGAACATCCACTTCTGTCAATATTCCAGTTTTCTCTATATTTACATCTCATCATCTATATTCTCTCTCACTTTCTCTCTCTCTCATACATACATGACATATACTGAGTTAATAAGTACTCCAATCTTTCTCCATGTCTTATCTCTCAATCCTCCCTCTTTCAGGTTAAATGAATTGCTCACATTTGGATGTGACTCAATTATAATTGAGGAATGAAACTGCAAAGACATGAGGGGGGAACTGGTCAAAGTTAACAGGAATACAATCTTAGCAAGGAAGACTGTGAAGCAGCAATGGAAGACGTTTCTGGGGATAATTTGGATGCAGGTCCAAAATTTGTGGATGCTTTAGTTAACACAAACTCCACAGGCTTATCAAAGATGATTTCCCTTTCCTAACCTAAGTTGACTTTGCCAAGTCATAATATGATTCCCCAGTTTTCACAGTCCTAATAAAAGATTCCAATATTTTCCTCATAACTGGCAACAAGTTGCCCAAATTTTAGTTTTTTTTCCCTCCCACTCCGGATTTTATCTGGGTTACAACAGTTATTTTCCAATTTGCAGGAACAAGAAATTCCACAATCTTAAGACTTTTGTATGGTAGCAAATAATTCTTTCTTGTAGCTCCAAGTTTTAAATGACATTTGGATAATTGCATGAACAGGGAGCAGTTGGACAGGCATGGGCCAAGCCCAGGCAGGTGGGACTAGGATAGTTTGGGATTATGTTTGACATGGACTGGTTCGACTGAAGAGCTGTATGGCCCTGTAACTCTTTCACTAGCTCTATTGCCACCTCCATGTGTACTCTGGGATGTACCAGAGCAAAGTACCAAACTTCAGTTCAAGTAGTTTTGAGTAATTCCTCTTTATTACTTCTAATCTCCCACAGTTTCTCATTTTCACAGTCACTCTGTCCTGTGGAATTTCTGGAATATTTTCTGTATCTTCTTCTGTGGAGACAGAATTAATGTATCCCACTCAGCAGTGGGTCAGTGGGGGTGAATTGAAGAGAGATGTCCTCTGTCACCAAATGAATACATTGGAGCACTGCACTGAGGAGATGATGGACATGGCGCCCACTCATGCTTATCGACGGGTTATGCTGAAACCGGTGACACAAAGCTGTAACCACCTCATTTTAGAATCAAACTGCCCTCACACTTTGCAACTGACATCGGAGCAGGTAGAGATAAGAATAAGTAGACAATTAAAATATTTGTCACTGCAAGTGTGGCCAGAAGAGAACTGGAACTGGAAAGGAGCAGATTTTAGTTTATTCAGAAAGAGCATTGAATAAGAAGTGAAAAGTGGGAATATTATTGGTGATAAAGGGAATAGTGTGATATAAATCAGATCAGGACAAAATGGGCCAATGGTGGTTATGAACTCGTTCGTTCCTCCTCGGGTGTTTGTAAGTGAAGGTGAAAAAAGCCATGGAATAAGAATAGAGTTTGTAATTGAAAGTGAATGCAGTAGTTTACATCTTTGCCAGATATAGATCATAGAAATTGAGATGCTGTTCACAACATTTTACAGAATAAATAAATGGACAGAGATAGAGACACTGACCAGGAACACCAACAACAGCGAGGATGGGATAGTAACCAGCCTGAATAACCATCAGTACACATTCTATTAGCTGTCTTAACGGGTACCAATCAATCAAAATGCAGTAAAGGCCATCGGATAAACTCCTGTCCATGGTTGGAATATTCCAATCTATTCCTCTCAGATTCTGGTACATTGTTGTCACATTCCACTCCATTGTTCTCGCATTCTGAGCCATTGTTGGAACATCCCAATCTGCTGGTCACAGATTCTGATCTCTCCCTCTCCCTGGAGCTGCTGATCCCAATCGTGCTGAGGATGACACAGCCACGGATACTGCGGGATAGCGCATTGGAAGAAACCCCTTATTAATAGCAGAGGGAAACCCTCCAGTGACACGGTTAGTATCCATGGAGACTGACATTAATACAAGTCACGGGATAAACAGCTCCAGTTAACCCCTTCCACTCTGACACTTTTAATGTAACAACAATACCTGGTCTGGGTGGGATGTTGACATCGCCTGCTGTTGGTCTTAGTGCCCATCTCCAATTACTCTCACAATGACAGAGATAGAGGGGAAAGGTGATGCTTTCTCTGCACAGGCTCAATGATTCTGCTGTGTTATCCACATGCGATGTCACATGTAACCGTTTACCTAAGAGCCAATCGAGAGGTTGTTACTGCGCTGACGTCTCCTCCACCACAACAACTGCCAATCTAAACCCTGTATCTGGCCACAACTGCCTGGAGAAAGACTCGAAATGTGGGTTTTGCTGAACTTTCCTCTCACTGCCCTAATAAGGCAACATTTTATCTTTAACACAACACTTTCAATAATTTGCTTCTAAAGTTACAAAGAACTTTTTTGCCGTTTATACAGCTTTTCTTTCCCGATTTTTTGGCTTTCGCCCAAAAGTAAACATTACATTTCCAATTGTTTTGCTTATTGGGAGTAAAGGGTCAGAGACAATATCTATGTGAGTGATTCAGAAACAGTAAGCAAGAGGGGACAGTGGCTGTGCAGACTGGGCAGGACTAATGTGATATCGCCCAGTAGGCAATTTCTTCTTCACAGACGGAATAAAATAAAACACAGAGAATGAAACAGAATAAATTTGGCTGAAGGAATGGTGAGAGACTATGCAAACAAAACACGGTAGTTTGAAATGGAATGGAGGAGAAATGATTTTATATACACTGTTTAATCAGTGTGCCTGTGCAGATAGATAAGATTGCTTACATATGCACACGACATTCAGAGTTATTAATGGAGACATGTTGAACACAATATGATGCAGAAGATGTGACTTTGTCTTGTTTGTGTCTTGTTAACATTGCACTCAATAGAGAGAACCCATCTCCCCCATTCACACCTTTATTTATTCCCACTGTACATCTGCTCCTCTTTCACCACAAGTAAAATCCCATTGTATATTGCACAGCGTCCCCATACCCTCTGGTTCCTGTCACAACTCCTCTACCTCTGCCAAGGTATTAAGAAGACCATTTTCCAATCCTTTCCAGTTTTGAACAAGGGTCTCACTGGACTTGAAAGCTTAACTCTGTTTCTCTGTCTCCGAGACCTGCTGAGTTTCTCCAGAAATGAATCGGCACTGACTGAATTTTCAACAAAACAAAGCACCGTGCATGCTGGAAATCTGAAGAAAGCAAAATTGCTGCAGAAACTGAGAGCTTTGAAAAGGCTTCACTGGGTCCAACAGCTCAACTTTGCTTTCACTCTGCAGATGCTGCCAGACCTGCTGAGTTTCTTCCGCAATCTGTGTTTTTGAATAAATTCTGAAAAAGTGTGTCAAAGTTGCTCAGCCACCCTGTCCAACATGGATCCCCAAACCCTGAGAAGTGAGTGACAGCGCAAGGTGCACAAATACATTGGTTCCAAATGACATAACGCTGTCATCACTGACACTGCAGAGCTCTTAATCATGGTCAGGGAGAGAAACATTCACTTTAAAAATGTTCCTACAGTGTGGAAACAAGTCCTCCAGCCTAACAAGTCCACACCGACCCTCAGAGCACCCCATCCAGACCAATCCCCTTGTTACCAACCTAACCTACACATCCCTCAACACTATGGACAATTTAGCATGGCCAATTCAGCTCGCCCGCACATCTTTAGACTGTGGGTGGAAAGCCGACCCCCTGGAGGAAACCCACGCAGACAAGGGGAGAATATGCAAACTCCACAGAGACAGTCACTGAAGGGTGGAATCAAACTTACATTCCAGGTGCTGTGAAGCAGCACTGCTAACCACTAAGCCACCGTGCCACCCGAAGATGCCCCTACTGGAAGGGAAAAGATTCAGATGAATATGTTAAATGTGTTTTGAGGAATGTAACAAATTGTAGACGTGACGCCATGGAAAGACCCTCAGAAGAACGAGAATATTAAAATGGAAGTGTTACCACATCAGAAAACAGAGTAGGTCACTGCGTACAAGGGCAATGGGGACTCCGGCTGAACCAGGGGGACATTACATTGCATTTATTGCAGCTCAAAACTGGGCATCCATGTGGTGATGGAAACCACAGCAACAGCAGCAGCAAAATTGTATTCCACCAGAATCTGTGACTCTTTGTCCCGGATATCCCCTCAGTCTATGGTTACCGTGAAGCTGGTCAATGGTTCAGTGACAAGTGCAGTCAAACACGTCGGGGTCAGAACCATGTGTACCTGAAACTGATGGCAACCCGTTGTAGCTACCACATTTGACTGCTTGCATTACAAACAGCAGAACTAACGCATTACAGACAGGATGGAATGATTGCAAGATCAACAGACCAACTATCCTGCCAGAGCCAGTCATAAATGGTGATGGGGGCAGCAGGAACTGCCGATGCTAGAATCTGAGATAACAAGGTGTGGAGTTGGATGAATGCAGCAGGCCAGGCAGCATCAGAGGAGCCAGAAAGCTGATGTTTCAGGAGTGAACACTTCTTTAGAAAAAAGGGAGGGGAAGCGAGATCTGAAATAAATAGAGAGAGGGGGATGCAGTGAAAGAAGGTAGATAGTGGAGCAGATAGTTGGAGAGAGGATGGACAGGTCAAGGAGTTGGGGATAAAGCCAGTAAAGGTGAGTGTAGGTAGGGAGATATGACGGGGGTTGGTCAGTGAGGAGGGAGGGGCGGGTAGGTGGGAGGGAAGATAGACAGTTTGAGGAGGCAGGAATGAGGCTAGTAGAGGTGAGGTGAGTGTAGGTGGGAAGTGGGGGTGGGGGTTGGTCAGTGAGGAGGGAGTGTAGGTGCTCCACAAAGCAATCTCCAAGCATCCGAGGTAACACGGTGTGAGCTGGATGAACACAGCAGGCCAAGCAGCATCAGGGGAGCAGGAAAGTTTGACGTTTTGGTTTGGGGCCCTTCTTCAGAAATGGGGGAGGGGAAGGGGATTCTGAAATAAATAGGGAGACGGGGAGGCAGATGGAAGATGGATAAAGGAGAAAATAGGGTGAGAGGAGACAGACAGGTCAAAGAGGTGGGGTTAGAGCCAGTGAAGGTGAATGTAGGTGTGGAGTTAGGTGGAGATAGGTCAGTCCAGGGAGGATGGACAGGTCGAGGTGGGGGGTGTGGGGTGAGGATAGTGGATGGGGGATGGGGGTGGGGCTTGAGATGGGAGGAATGGTTGGGCAGGCGGGGACTAGCTGGACTGATTTTGGCATGTGGGCGAGGGAGGGGAGATTTTGAAGCTTGTGAAAACCACATTGATACCGTTCGGCTGCAGAGTTCCCAAGCGAAACATGAGATGCTGTTCCTGCATCTTTCAGGTGGCATCATTGTGCCAATGTAAGAGGCCCATGATGGACATGCTGTCTGAGGAGTTGGGGGGTGGGAATTGAAATGGTTCGCGACTGGGACGTGCAGTTGTTTGTTGCGAACAGCACTTAGGTGTTCCGCAAAGCGGTCCCCAAGCTTCCAAGATAATGAAATGTGAAGCTGGATGAACACAGCAGGCCAAGCAGCATCTCAGGAGCACAAAAGCTGACGTTTCTGGCCTAGACCCTTCATCAGAGATGGGGATGGGGTGAGGGTTCTGGAATAAATAGGGAGAGAGGGGGAGGCGGACCGAAGATGGAGAGAAAAGAAAATAGGTGGAGAGAGTATAGGTGGGGAGGTAGGGAGGGGATAGGTCAGTCCAGGGAAGACGGTCAGGTCAAGGAGGTGGGATGAGGTTAGTAGGTGGATGGGGGTGGAAGAACAGGTTAGGGAGGCAGGGACAGGTTGGACTGGTTTTGGGATACAGTGGGTGGAGGGGAAGGGCTGGGCTGGTTGTGTGGTGCAGTGGGGGGAGGGGATGAACTGGGCTGGTTTTGGGATGAGGTTGGGGTAGGGGAGATTTTGAAACTGGTGAAGTCCACATTGATACCATTAGGCTGCAGGGTTCCCAGGCAGAATATGAGTTGCTGTTCCTGCAACCTTCAGGTGGCATCATTGTGGCACTGCAGGAGGCCCATGATGGACATGTCATCTAAAGAATGGGAGGGGGAGTGGAAACGGTTTGCGAATGGGAGGTGCAGTTGTTTGTTGCGAACTGAGCGGAGGCGTTCTGCAAAGCGGTCTCCGAGCCTCCGCTTGGTTTTCCCAATGTAGAGAAAGCCACACCGGGTACAGTGGATGCAGTATACCACATTGGCAGATGTGCAGGTGAACCTCTGCTTAATGTGGAATGTCATCTTGGGGCCTGGGATAGGGGTGAGGGAGGAGGTGTGGGGGCAAGTGTAGCATTTCCTGCGGTTGCAGGGGAAGGTGCGGGTGTGGTGGGGTTGGAGGGCAGTGTGGAGCGAACAAGGGAGTCACGGAGAGAGTGGTCTCTCCGGAAAGCAGACAGGGGTGAGGATGGAAAAATGTCTTGGGTGGTGGGGTCGGATTGTAGATGGCGGAAGTGTCGGAGGATGATGCGTTGTATCCCGAGGTTGGTGGGGTGGTGTGTGAGAACGAGGGGCCTCCCCAATGTAGCGGAGGCCACAACGGGAACAGCTGATACAGTATATAACATTGACAGATGTGCAGGCGAACATCTTATTGATGTGAAAAGTTTTCCTCAGGCCTGGGATCAGGGTGAGATATCGGGGCAGGCAAGGCACTTGCTTCGGTTGCAGGGAAAAGTGCCGGGGGTGGTGGGGCTGGAGGGGAGTGTAGAGCGGACAAGGGAGTCACGGAAAGAGTGGTCCTTCCAGGAAAGCAAATAAGGGTAGGAACGGAAAAATGTTTTTGGAGGTGAGGTCGGATTGCAGATGGCGGAAATGTCGGAGGGTGATGCGTTGGATTTGGAGGTTCGTCGGGTGGTACGTGAGGATGAGGGGTATCCTGTTTTGGTTATTATTGCGAATTATGGTTGTGAGGGATGAGTTGTGGGAAATGCGGGAGACACGGTCGAGGGCATTTTTGATCACTGTGGATGGGAAGTTGCGGTTTTTGAAAAAAGATGACATCTGGGATATTTGGGAGTATCATAGACCTGTACATCTAAATCAAAGATCATCAGTCTCCTTTGCTTTGTGCAGAAAAAAAACTTCAGTTTCTCCAACCTGACCTTACAACTAATATCCCTCAGTTCCTGAATCTTTCTGATCAATCTCCTTTCAATCACTCCACAGACCCTCACTTCCTTGGTGCACACCACCTGTTTGTGCAGACCCGAATGCTCTGTGTTCAAGTGGGTGATTTAATCACACCCGGGCAACTGGTCAGTGACGTCAGTCTGATTCCTGGGCATTTCATGAACTGTGGGTTTCCTCTCACCCCAGTGCTTCTGATATTGTTTGAGCTGCAGACTCCAGCCTTTGATTTTAAAGTTGAAGACAATGAAATTATTTCAGTATTTTTAACCAGTAATGTACACATTTTGTATCAGAGATAATGGGAACTGCAGATGCTGGAGAATCCGAGATAACAAAGTGTGAAGCTGGATGAACACAGCAGGCCAAGCAGCAGCTTAGGAGCACAAATCCTGATGTTTTGGGCCTAGTCCCTTCATCAGAAAAGGGGGATGGGGAGAGGGTTCTGAAATAAATACGGAGAGAGGGAGAGGCGATTCAAAGATGGATAGAGAAGAAGATAGCTGGAGAGGCCAAGGTGGCAGAAAAAAGTACTGCTCGATGTCCTAACGTGACTGCCATTCATGGATGTGTGGGTGAATGGGGACAAAGGTGAGACCCTTATTGGGGACTAACCGTTTGACCTCAGTCAGTGGGAGGTCTGGGGGATGGTGAAAATTCGGCATGGCTCAGCGTGGCTGTGTCCTCTGGGGCTGCTGGCTGTGGGCTTTTTGGCCTGCTCTGTTTATCCAGCTCCACATTTTGTTATCTCATGTACATATTTTGCTTCATGTGCTGTTCTCAGTTATCTGACTCTGGTGTTGGTGTGATGTAAATCACGTCCCACTATCTTGAGGATTTTGCAGAGGTGACAAAGAAGTTTGATGAAGGCAGACAGGGTAACCATTGTTTGGATGCACTTCAGAAAGGTGTTTTAAAAGGTTCCTCATGGTGGACTGGTTAGATCACATGGAATCCAGTGGAAGCTAGTGGTTTGGATCTAAAACTGGCTAGAAGGCAGGAGGAACAGAGTGACGGTAGAGTGTTATATATCGGACTGGAGACCTGTGACCTGTGGTGTGTCACAAGAATCAGTGCTGGGACACTGCTTACACATAATTTTATATAAATGATTTAGATGGAAGCATAGGAAGGATGGCTAGTAAGTTTGCAGATGGCCCCAATATCCATGTTGTTGTGGATAGTGAAGAATGTTATCTCAGAGTACAAAGGGACCTTGATCAGATGGGCCAATAGGCCAAGGAGTGGCAGATAGAGTCCAGATAAATGTGAGGTGATGCGACTTGGTAAGGCAAACTAGGGCAGGACTTATAAGTTAATGGTAGGGCCTAGGGGAGTGTCACCAAACAGAGACATTGGGGTGCAGATGCATAGTTCCTTGAAAGCGGAGCCACAGTTAGACAGGATGGTGAAGAAGGCATTTGGCATGCTTGCTTTTATTATCAATGTCTTGAGTATTGGAGTTTGGGTGCTACGATGCAGATGTACAGAACATTGCCACTTTTAGAATACTGCACTCAGTATAATATCCCTGCTACAGGAAAGTTGTTTAACTGAAAGGTTTCAGAAAAAGAAAAGATTTACAAGGATGGTGCATGGATTGAATGGTCTGAGCTACAGGGAAAGGAGGCTGACTAGGCCGGGGCTGATTCCCTGGAATGTCAGAGGTTGAGGCGTGACCTTACAGAGGTTTACAAAATCATGAGGGGCTTGGATGGGGTGAATTGGCAATACCTTTTCCTCAGGGAAAGGAATCCAAACCCGACAGCATGGGTTTAAGTTGAGAGGCGAAAGATTTAAAAGGGACCTGAGGGACAGTTTTGCATGTAGAGAATGCTGCATGTATGGAGGAGGTGGTACAATCCCAGCTCTTAAACAGCATCAGGATTGATAAATGAACAGGAAGGGGACAGAGGGATACGGGCCAAATGCTGGCAAATGGAACTAAAATAATTTAGGATATCTGGTTCGAATAGACAAGTTGCAGCAATCAGTATGTTTCCATCCTTTATATCTCTACAGCACTTGGATCTTAATTTGCAATTCTAAATTAGCAGAGTGTAATTGGAATGTGTGGAGTCGAAGCCAAACCATTCGTGACTTATTCAATGTACTGAACTTAATATCCATCATCCATGAAGGGAGGGGAGTGATGTTAGGGATGTTGGAGTGGTTTGGAGACCAGAGTTCATAATATTCCAGGTCAGATGGATTAGTCTAAGAAATTGTGTTCATATTTGTGACCCAGTTCTTCCTGACAGTGATATTATTCGATCAGAATTAGAATTTGTTTCAAGTATTTGATTTGATTTGGGAAGAGGCAGACTTTTTTGCATTGCTAACAGTTCATTTTGTTTCGTGCACGAAACAGAACAGCACAAAATCAGACCCTTTTATAACTGCAGGCACACTGACACTGCAGGCAGTTACACATTCCAAAGAAACAGACGGGGTGGGATGGGTTTGGAGGGAGGGGTGGTGATTTGCCTTTTTTTGCAACGACGAGAAACGTTTATCAAGGGAGGTAGATGCACCGTCTTCAGCGAGTGGTTCCTGCCGGCTGTGCACTGCCTGAGAGGGCGCTGGAAGCAGAATCATTCATGGCCCTCAGGAGAGAGTTGAATGATGGGTGTTTCGACTGAATGGTCACATCTCAAAGTCTCAGGGAAACAGTTCTCAGTCAGGGCAAGGAAGACAGGATTCAGTCAGAAGATCCTGACACAGCATGTCTAAGGAATAATTTAATATCAGCCATTTGGGGCAAGCAGGATCAGGGGATCTGTATCACTACAGTACAGAGAGGTGGCCACACTCACTACTAATTACATTCTCAAAATGGTCCAGTAGATTTGTTGAGCCTGAATTATGTTCATCATTCCAAGCTGACCCTGTCCATTCCTGCCACTGGGGGTCAGTTTGATGAAATTCTCAAGGTGTTCAGGAGTTTGGGAGGTTCAAGTCCATAGCTCCCTGAAACAGCAACACAAGTAGATAAGACAGTGAAGAATTTCACACAGCATCAGGATCTGGTCAACTTTGATATCTGGCTCATAAGTGAGATGAGTTTTCTTTTTCAAACATGTCAGAGCATGTATTGTTCCTACAAAGAACAACTATGGTTCCATTCATGCATTTTTTTTTGTTTCAACCATGAAATGGACACAACTTGATCAAAGGGGAAAGTGACCATCAACCAGTTTGAACAGTCGGTTGTAAAATAAGTTAAGACAGAGATAAATGTATTTGCAGGACATTTTTTAAAAAATTCATTCATGGGATCTTGATATCACTGGATAACATTGGAAGTTTCCTTCCCTAAAGGACATAGGTTTTTCCAACAATGACAATGGATTCACAGTCATCATTAGGTTCTTATTTCCAGATTTTTTAAAAAAAAAACTCAAATTCCACCATCTGGAATGGTGGGATTCAAACCTCGGCCCGCAGACCATTATCTCGGTCTCTGTGGAGTAAAGGACAGCAGACTAAATAGAAAATAAACCAAGACATTGTGTGATGCCTACTGTATCGGTATTCATCATGAGATCCATCACTGCTATGGACTACAGGTAAAGATCTGAAGATCTTTCCCACCCCGCCTCGAACAGAGTCACAGTAGGCACCAGGTTTCATAGCCTATTGGGAAAATGCAATCAGGATATAGTACAGGACTCATCCCAATCTTTTGTTTAGATTTAAAACTTTCATTTTGTGGCCAAAAATCAAAAGAAAACATTACATCATTTCCAATCGACAAATATCTATTAAAATTTGAAATGTGTCTGTGGAGAGCAATAGGATCCGTAATTGTAAAAGGTGTGCAGACATATTGACCAGGCATAACTAACAAATAAAGGGCCATCGAGATCAACATAGAATTCCTACAGTGTGGAATTTCTACAGTGTGGAAGATGGCCATTCAGTCCCTTGAGTCCACACAAATCCTCCAAAGACCATCCCACCCAGTCTCACACCCTACTCTGTCCTTGCATTTTGCACACAAGACACTAAGGGTAATTGAGCATAGTCAATCGACCTATTTTGCACATTTAATGGACTGTGGGAGGACACCAACGCAGACAGGGTCTGGGTAGGACACTCTTCATAGGTTCAGTGTGAACTTGATGGGCCAAATCGTCTGCTTCCACACTGAAGGGATTCTGTGGTCTCCAGAAACAAGCCCAAAAATACCTGGTTTGGAGACAGCTAACAGCAGAATAAAAAAAAAGTTACTCAAATTGGCTGGTAGTTAACCAGTCCTGATGAACCAGGAAACCCCTTTTCACATGCTGTGCAGGTGGATAGTCTTTCGTCAGTGTGAATGTGTCGATGTGTCGTGATGACGTGACTATTTCCAAGCTCTACCTGACAGATATACAACTGTTATTAACATTTTATCCACAATACCAGTACTTTTAATTGAGCAGGATCAGTAACATCAGTACAAACAGCCCAAAACTATGGTTCATTTGATCATGAGAGTGAGAGCAAAATCCTTCAATTGTGCTTCTTTGTGAACCACTGTTTGGATGCTTTCCCACACTCAGAGCTCATGAATGGTCTCTCCCCAGAGTGAACTTGCTGGTGTGTCAGAGGGGAATTCAAGTCAGCAAAGCCTTTCCCACACACAACAGGCCAATGGTCTCTCTCCAGTGTGAATTTGCGCGTGTATCAGCAGTTAAGTTGTCTGAGTGAATGCTTTCCCACATTCCGAGCAAGTAAATGGTTTCTCTCCAGTGAGAGCTCCCTGGTGTTTAAGCAGGTTAGATGACTGAGCGAATCCCATTCCATAATCAGAGCAGGTGAATGGTCTCTCTCCAGTGTGACACTGGTGGTCAGTTTCTAGCTGGGATGGATGAAGAAATTCCTTCCTGCAATCTTCCCATTTCCACAGTCTCTCCCCACTGTCACTGCGCTGGTGTTAGGACATTTCAGATGAATCTTCACAGACTCTTTGACACACAAACCATTTGCATTTCTCCAAAGTGTGAGTGCTGCTTTTTCCTTCAATGTTCAAAATACTGAGATAATTGGGTTGTGATAAACAAAATGACTGTCAGACCTGGATGTGGAACAGTTTGAATTCTCCAAATTGCAGACTAAGCTTTCAAACAGAAAGTAAGTGCAGTGAGTGAGAAACCAGAAGAAAACAGATTGTGCAACTGAGAAATCCTCTGGACATTTGTGGAGCGACACTTGGGGAATATGCTAGATCATCATTAGAACAAATTCATTCACAAATAAATATCATCCAGGTAAGCAATCCAGTCTGTTTGCACAAAATTACGGAAAGAGAGGTGGGACAGCCAGGGGGGAAGGACAGGCATTGTATAGATCTGTAACTCAACCTTTCAATCCCGCTGAAAGACTAAGAACAGCGCAGAAGTAAAATTGTAGAAATCTGAAATGAAAACACTAAAATGCTTAGTCCGAGTTGTACAGCATGGAACAATCCCAGTTGTCCATGCTGACCAGATATCCTAAATTTATCTAATCACATTTGCAAGCATTTGACCCATATTCCTCTACACCCTCCCTATTCACATACAACATTAAAAGATATCTGGGATGGTTAATTGACGAGCTTCCACCAGTTCCTCTGGCAGCTCATTATATACAGGCACCACCCGCTTTCCCTGTTAAAACTTTTGCTCTAAGCTTAAACCAGTGTTTAGTTCTCATCTCCCCTACCCTGGGAAAACAACCTTCGCTATTTACCCTACGCCCACCATAATTTTATTAACTTTTAGAAGGTCACCCCTCAGCCCTCAGTGCTCCAGGGAAAATAGCCCCAGCATATTCAACCTCTCCCTACAGCTCAAAATTTCCAACATCCTTCTAAATCTTTTCTGCACCCTGCCCAGTTTAACAGCATCATTCCGATAGCAGGGAGACCAGAACTGAACACGGTATTCCAAAAGCAGCATAATCAATGCCTTGTTCTGTCTATAACATGACCTTCCAACTCCTACACTCAATGTACTGACCAATAAATGCAAGCATAGCAAATGCCATCTTCACTAACTTCTGCACCTGCAATCCACCTTCAAGGAACTGTGCACCTGCACCCCAAGGAGTCTCTGTTGCATAACAGTCCCCAGGGCTTCATCACTAACTGTTTAAGCCCTGCCCTGATTTTCATTACCATAATGCAATAGCTCCCATTTATCCAAACTAAACTGATTTCTGTCACTCCTCGGCCCATCGACTCATCTGATTAAGTTCCCATTGTACTTGGAGGTAAACTTCTTTGCTGTCTACTACACCAACAATTTTGCACACTTACTAACCATTCTTCCAATATTCATTCCAAATGATTTGTATCAATGACAAAAAGCAGTGGATCCAGCACCGATCCTTGCAGCACACTGCTGTTCATAGTCCTCCAGACCGAAAAAAAACAACCCCCCCCACCCCGCTATACGATCCTGTCTCCTACCTTCATGCCAATTTTGTTTGAAATAGCTAACTCTCCTTGGATTCCACTTGATCTAATCTTGCTAACCTATCAGTCATGTGGAGTTTTGGTGAATGCCTTGCTGAAGTCCATATAGACAATGTCCACTGCTTTGCCTTCTTCAATCTTCTTTGCCACTTCTTCAAAAAAAACTCAGTCAAGTTAGTGAGATAAGATTTCCAACTCACAAAGTCATGTTGATTATCCCTAAGCAGTCCTTGCTTTTCGGAATACATACAAATCCTGTCCCTCAGAATCCCCTCCAACAATTTACCCACCACTGACATCAGGCTCACCAGTCGATAGTTCCCTGGCTTTTCCTTACCACCTTTCTGAAAGAATGGCACCACATTAGTCAGGCAGTCTTCTGGCACCTCACCAGTGTCTATCAGTGATACAAATATCTCAGAACAGGGCCCAGAAATTATTTCCCTCGCCTCTCCCTGAGTTTGTGGGTAACACCTGATCAGATGCCAGGGCCTTATCTACTACCTTTATGCATTTTAAGATGTCCACCTCCTAATCCTGTGTAATATGGACACTTCCATTATTTATGATTCCAAGTTCTCTCGCCTCCACATCCTTCTGTGCAGTAAATACTAATGTGAAATATTCATTTACTATCTCAGCCTGCAGTTCCACACAGACAGCCTCGTTGATCATTAAAGGAGCCCTATTTTCTCCCTTGTTGCTTTTTGTCCCAAATGTAGTTTCAGAATCTCTTGGGACTCGCCTTAACCTTATTTGCCAAAGATGGCTTCTGTCTGCTTTTCACCCTCCCAATTTCCCTTGAGTGTACTCGTCCTGCCCTTATACGTCGAGGGACTGATCCAATTCGTGCTGTCAAGAACAACGTGTGCTGCCTTCTTTTTCTTGACCAGAGCCTCAATTTCTCCAATCATCCAGTATCCCCTACACTTACCAGCCTTGCCCTTCTCGTAAACAGGAACATACTATCTCTGGACTCTGCTTATTTTGTTTTTGAAGGCCTCCCATTTTCCAAGCATCCCATTACCGGTGAATTGCCTCTCCTGATCACCTGCCCAACACTGTCAAAATTGGCCTTACTCCAATATAGAAGTTGGAAATTTATATTAAATATAAGTTTTATATTTAAACTGATCCCATCTGCCTGCATCTGGCACATATTCCTCTAAGACTTTCTTATACATGTACTTATTCAAATGTCTTTTAAACAATGTGACTGTACCTGCATCCACCAACTACTCTGAAAGTTTGTTTCACACATGAACCACTCTGTAAAAGAAAAAATGTCCCTCATGTCGTTTTTTAAAGATGTATTTCTCCTCTCACCTTACACATATCCCCTTGTCTTGAAATCCCCCAGCCTAGGGGAAACCCCTTACTAGTCACATAATCTGTGCCCTCATGATTTCATAAAGTTCTAAGGTTACCCCTTAACCTCCTTTACTGCAGTGAGGAAAGTCCTAGCTTTGGCAGTCGATTTTGATCATCAAGCCCTCCAATCCTGGCAACATCCCAGTGAGTCTTGTCTGAACTGTCTCCAGTTTAATAATAGTGTCCTTCCTGTAACAGGGTGACCAGAACTGCACACAATACCACAAGTGAAGCCTAACCAATGTCCTATACAATCTTAACATAACATCCCAACTCCTATACTCAAAGTTCTGAGCAATGAAGGAAAGTGTGCTAAACAACTTATTAACCACCCTGTCTACTTATCTCCATAAACTTCGAAGAATTATGTACCTGAATCTCAGCATTTCTCTGTTCCACAACACTACCCTGGGGGCAACCATCAATTGTGCAAGTCCTACCCTTGTTCATTTTACCAAAATACAATGTCTCACATTTATTCAAATTGAACTTCATCCTCCACTCCTCAACCCATTGAGCCAATTGATCAAGATCTCACTGTCATCTTAGACAGCCTTCACTAACTACTGTAACCACCATTTCTAGTATCATCTGCAAACTTATTACTTTTGTCCCTTAAATTCTCTTCCAAATCATTTATATTAATGAGAAACAAAGAAGTGGACCCTGTACCGATTGCTGTGGAACACGGTGGTCACAGAACTCCACTCTGAAAAATCCTGCAGCACCACGGTCTCTCCTACAACTAAGCCAATTTCGCTTCCAATTAGCAAGCTCTTCCTGAATCACATGTGATCTAACTTTACTCATCAGTCAACCATGTGGAACCCTGTCAAAGACTTTACTCTTATTCTAGAGATGCTGCATATCTGACCCAATTCTCCCACCATTTGTCCACCACCCTCTTGATCATGCCTTGAAAAGTTAAATCCCAAATCTCTTGAGAATCACTGCTAAATCTGCATCCAGCTGCCATTCAGACTGTTCCAGGTCCTGGGAACTTGCTGAGTCAAGTAATCTTCACATTTTCACCCTGCATTATTTGCCAATTATCTGGATGTTGTATTCTGCAGTTACCAAACATTGCACAATGTTAATAATTTCTCTCTGCAAACTAATATCCTGGAAACAAACCTACTACTCGACAAAATCATTCCTAATCAGCCCCAAGGAGAATTATCTCAGCTTCTTCTAGCTCTCTCCAAACCAGAAACACATCATAATTTTAATTGACTCATGGGATGTGGCCTTTGCTGCCCAGAGTAATATTGATTGCCATTTTTATTTGATTTGCAGAAAGTGGTGTTGAACCACTTTCTGTAAATGCTGCACTCCACGTGCTTCAAGTACACCACTGTGCTGTTCAGACGATAATCTGCGCTGAAGCCTCAACACCCTCTCTATCGGAGGAATCATTCCTCAAACCTCACTACCCTCCCTATCATGGGAATGGCCCTCGAGTCTCACTACCTGCACTATTGTAGCCATCACCTCAAGCCTCACCACCCTCCACGTTGCTGGAATCCCTCTCAAGCCTTACGACCTGCCTATCGTTGGAATCCCCCTCTAGCCTCAAAACTCTTACCCTCTCTGTAGATTCTCCAGTCTCACAAACCTCACCTTTAATCTCCTCCAGGTTTCAAGGTGAGGGGGGAAACGTTTAAGGGGGATATGTGTGGAAAATTCTTTACACAGCAGGTGGTGGGTGCCTGGAAGGCATTGCCAGCGGAGGTGGTAGAGGTGGGCACGATAGCATCATTTAAGATGTATCTAGACAGATACATGAATGGGCAGGGAGCAGGCAGATACAGATCATTGGAAAATAGGTGACAGGGTTGGATAGAGGATCTGGATCGGCACAGGCTTAGAGGGCCGAAGGGCCTGTTCCTGTGCTGTAATTTTTGTTCTTTGTTCAACACTCTCCTGTCTCCAAAATCCTCCAGCCCATATAAACTTCCTTAGCTCTAATTGTCTTTACCCTCACAAACCTCCCTTTGTTTGACATCTAATCCAGCCTCACAATCCTCACCATTTCTGTAACCTCCTCCAAACTCACTTTTCCCGACTTTTGAAATCTTCTCCAGTCTCAGAACCCTTCCTGTCTCTAATATTCTCCAGCCTCACAAATCTCAACATGTCCCTTCCTCTAATACAGTCCTAATGATGATGCCCCATTTTTATTCCTCCACTTGATGGTGGCACCTGCAATTTCCTGGGATTCAAGCTCCAGAAATTCTTGGTAAACCACTTCATCGCTGTACCTCACTTTTCTCCAGAAAACATTGAATAGCTCATGATTGATCATTGTAGTATCTCATTTTCTGAAATGGCTTGAAATATTGCTTGGCATCTTCCTATGTGAAGAGTCTCGAAGGTCTCCAGTCCAGAAAAAGGCTCTGTGGCCCATCCAGCCTGTGCCAGTTAAAAACTATTACCTAACGACTCTAAACTAATTTTCCAGCACTTGGCCCATAGACTTGTCTGCGTTGGCATCACAAGTGTGCATCTAAATATGCCTTAAACGCTATGAGGATCTCTGTGCCTACCACCCTCACAGACAGTGAGGTTCAGTACCATTGTCACAGCATGATGACATCACAGACAGGAACAGAGACGAGCTGAGTCTGTGCAAACCAAAGATCCCACACACACCGTGAAGGACGGGAGGGTCCCTGATAGGGGGCAGAGGAGATTTAACAGAATGGTTTGTAGGGAGATGGTTTTTAGTTGCATGGTTAGAGCTTTTTTTTGACATTATTCTTTCATTTGACTTGGGCGTTGCTGGTACACAGCAAATATCCATCTATAATAGATGGACTCTCCTTCTCAACCTCTCCCCTCGAGTCGGGTGTGGTAATCTTCAGGTTAAACCAGCCCAATGGTCAGTTAGGACAATGGTGACTTTACCTTTGGCACAGTGATGCCACTGTGCCTTGGTGGTGTAGAGGGGAATGTCGAATGTGGTGGATGGGACACGACTCTGACAGAGCACTTCTTCTGGAGGATGTTCACTTTTTCGAACAGTGTTGGGGCTGTACGCATGCAGGGAAGTGGAAAATGTTCCAATACAATCCAGACGAGTGCCTTATAGACAGCAAACAGTCATTGGGGAATCAGGTGTTTGGGGAAACTGAGATTGCTCTCCTTGTCACAAAGGATTTTGAGGGGACCTTTGATAGAGGTGTTTACAAAAGAAACACTTTAGAATGATAAAATGTAGACTCATGACTGATCTTAAAAAAAATTACAGGACACATTGAAAATTTTAGGGACGATCTATTGAGAAAATGGGGTGATTTAAGAGAGAAATTTTACACGGCAAATGAGAAATGAGCAGGAACACAATATTCACACACAATGCAAATATCCAGGTGCTGATGAATTGAGTAATTCTGTCAGAGTTTGGTGTTAAAATTATTGAGTTCCCCACATGGAAGTCCCCTTCTATTATCCTGTAACACAAATTCATGAAATCCATCACTGTCAGTCTGGGTAGAAATTCACAACATCCCCACATTGTGGCCGAAGATAACTGTGCATTGTCCCTATTACACATTATCCCTTGTGGAGGTCAGTCGTTGATTCAGGGAGAAATCTATTTGGGTTTCTCGGAATTTCTAACTTGAGACTTCATGTCACTGACCAGAACTGCAGGTCTTTGACATATGGCAAAGAACGGCCATGATTTAGAGAGATGCACATGGCAGGATTCACTTCCTTTTCTTCTGTGCTGCTGCACTGCCACATCAATGAGACATTGGGCTGGAAAATCAAACAACTTGATGAACAAGTTGTCTCGATTTTGAGAAATGGACTGCAAGCTTCTCCCAGTCATTCAAAAGGATGCCCCTTAAAAAGGCAGCAATAATATACGTGTCATCTTGCCCAGTGCTCCCAACAAAAAGATTAGAAGAATGGAGGGAGGATCTCATGAAGGGATAACAGTCAGGTTCCGTGAGGGTTACAGTTTATGGAGAGATATTGATAAATGGGTGACAAGTTGGCAAATGGAGTATAAATGTGGGAAATTGTGAAGTTTATTCTTGAGGAGACAAACAAAGAACAGTGTTATTTAAAAGGTAAAAACTGTGGAAAACTACATCACATAGGGACTCAGGAATATTTGTGCAGGAAATACAAAGCGTGCACACAGTTGCAACAGGAAATCAGGAAGGGCAAAGGGATGTTATCCCTTATGTCATGATGTTTGCAGTATAAGAGTTTGGAATACATGTCTTAGGGCAAATGTACAAATTGTTGTTAAGACCACATCTGGAGGAATGTGAGCAGCTTTTTTTGGTCCACTTAAGCAAATTCATCACTTCATTGGAGGTATTTCAGAGAAGATGAACTAGGATGATCACCGGTTTGGAGGGATTATCTTTTAAGCTAAGACTAAATAGGTTTGGAATCTACTAACTAGATTTTAGAAGAATGAGAGATGATCCAATTAAAAATACAAGACTCTTAAGGGAGTTGACGGGATAAATGCTCAGGGGATATTTCCGATCGGGGGAGCAGATTCTTGATAAGGCAGCGAATAGAGGGATCTCTTTTGGAAAGATCAAATTTAAGGCAACACAGACATGGATAAGGGGTTTCAGTTATAAGTGAGGTGGAGAGAAGGAGCATTTCAGAGGTTGAAATTTCTGGCATGTGATTGAGAAAATGTATGCTAAGATGTTCATGTTGAGGGGAGATATGAGAGCATATTGAGAAGTGTGCAGTTCAGCCTCAGACATTTCCCAATGAGAGGGATGGATTCAGTACAGTAGTAAGAAAAAAAATTTGTAATAATAACTGAAGGCAATGTGTTTAACTATCACAAAGTGTTATTGGAGGAAATTTCAGCTAATCAAGTAGCGGAAGCATCATAAGCAGTTTTAGAATTGAGTAACAGTGGAGCAAAGGAGAGTGATGGAGGGGAGTTGGATCTGAATATTGTAGTATATGTGCAAAACCTAACACGGTGCCTGTGGAAGATCTCACCTCCTGGCAGTATGTCGGTGAGAAACAGCATGAGCCAAGGATAGATCGTTGAGGGACATGGACTACATGGATTTCAGACAGGAAACAGAGAGATGGAGTGGGATTTTCCAATGACAGTAAGGTCAAACATTGGTTTTAAACAGAATGGGGGAGAAGGACATAACCAGAAAAGAGAAGCAGACAGAACAAGTGACAATATCTGAACTGGCATGGGGGGGGGGGGGGGAAAGAGGCAAGGAGGAGGAGCAGGAGGAGAAATAAGAGAGACTTAGAACGTTTGTAGTTTAACGAGAATAGGGCAAAGGATTAAGATGAACTCTGATCAGGCTTACACAAGACTGGAGAAAGATGCAAGTTTAGGACGAAAACAATGAGCAACGTGCCAGGCAATTTGGTTTGGTGGGCGAGGGGAAGAGAGGGAAGCAGCAGAGGCATCCGATTTGGATTGTCTCAATCTTAGTGAGATGGAGTTTCTATGTGTCTCCCACACTTGTTGTTGGAGGGGAGGATGGAGGAGACAGGCTAATGGACAATGGTTTGCAAAGAAACAATGCCTGTGTTAGAGATATTCAAAAATGAGTGAACAAACTTGATGATTTAACTTTTATCCAGAATACTAAAAATGTACAACAGAAGTCTGGGTTTGAATCCCATCTCAGCAGATGGTGGAATTTGAATTCAATTAAAAAAAACTGGAATTAAGAATCAACTGGTTGCCATGGAACCATTGCTAATGGCAGAAAAAGAAAAAAAATCTAATGTCCTTCAGGGAAAGAAATTTGTCAACCTCAGCAAGCCTCTCAGTTGCAAGTGACTGTAAAGTCTCAAAGGAATGAAGCTGGGTAGACCACTTGGCATCTACCAAGGGACTAGGAAAGACAACTGCAGAATCAGCCCGATCGACTCCATAAACTCCTCCTTACGAATATCTCAGGGCGAGTGGCAAAATTTGGAGAGATGGCTCAAAGACTCGTCAAGAAACAGTGTCATATGCATAGAATCTATCTTATAGCTAAGTGACACACCCACCATCACTGACTTTAGTGAAGACCTGTCCCAGGAGCAGGACAGACGTGGCAGCACAGTGCCATTCTGACCGCAGTAACTGACCTGGGAGTACTCGACACTGACTCTGACGCCTGGAAGTCTCATGGCTCCTGCAGAATGCCATAGACCATCCTCCGCAGGTGATAAAATCGGCAGCAGTATTATCGCTAGATTATTTATCCAGAGACCCAGATAACATCCTGGGGACCTGGCTTCGAATCCTGCCATGACAAATAGTGGAATTTGAATTAAATAATGATCTGGAATTAATAGCCGAATGATGACCGTGAAGCCATTGCTCATTATCCAGGTTCACTTATGTCCTTTCGGGAAGGAAATCTGCCATCCTTACCTGGTCTGCATGACATGCAACTCCAAACCCACAGCAATGTGGTTGACTCTTAACTACCTTTGGGGCAATTAGGGATGGGCAATAAATGCTGGTCCAGCCAGCGATTTCCACATTCCAAGAGTGAATTTTAATTTAAAAATCTCCATGTTGAATGGCACTTGGAGGAAACACTGTGAGTGTAAATGGCACGAAATGTACTCAACGCCCACCATCAGGAGGAGTTCGCAGCAGGATTACCAATCAAACTGGTCACGTCCTGAAGGAAAAAAAAAACTGCTTGGCTGGGACTGCAGCAGGTGGTGACGCAACCAAGAGAAGGGAAAAACATAGCTGGTCTCATCGTCACAAATTTCCCAGCTGCAGATGCATCTGTCCGTGACAGGATTGATAACAGCGACCACCGCAGTACTGTGGAGACAAAGCCTCATCTTAAACTTGAGAATACCCTCCATTGTGTTGAGTGGCACGAACTTTGGCTAAAAGGGACAGACTTGGAACAGATACAGGAACTCAAAACCAGATATCTATGAGGCTTTGTGGGACATCAACAGCAGCAGAACTTACTCTGGCATAATCTGTAACCTCAGGGGCCAGCATATTGTGCACCCAACCATTACCATTGATCCAGGGGAACCACACTGATTAAATGGATAGTATCAGAGGGCATGCCAAGAGCAGCACAAGGCATAGCTAAAAATAAGGTGCCAATCTGGTAAAGTGATAATGCGAACTGCAGATGCTGGAGAACCCAAGATAATGAAATGTGAGGCTGGATGAACAGAGCAGGCCCAGCAGCATCTCAGGAGCACAAAAGCTGACGTTTCAGGCCTAGACCCTTCATCAGAGCCAACCTGGTAAAACTTCCCAACAGGACTATCTGAATGCCAAATAGCATAAGCAGCAAGAGTTAGAGCTGAGCCACCCCATAACCAATAGATCAGATCTAAGCTCTGCAGTTCTGCCAAACACAGTCGTGAATGTTGATGAACAAGTGAACAACTCACTGGAGGAAGCATGCCAAAAATCCCCATCCTTCCTGACAGAGGTGCCCAACCTATCCATGTAAAAGACAAGACTGCAGCAATCTTCAGCCAGTCGTGCCAACTGGATGATCCATCTCAGACTCCCTCAGAGGTCCCCAACATCAGAGATGTGAATTTTCATCCAATTTGATTCATTTCAAATAATATTAATAAATGGATGAACACTGCAAAGGTTACAGGCCCTGGCAACACTCTGGCAATAGTACTGATGACTAGTGCTCTAGAGCTTGCTCGTCTCCAAGCCAAACTGTTTCAGTACAGCTCCAGCAGTGGTATTTACTGACAATTTGGAAAACTCCCCAGGTCTGTTCAGCACAAAAACACAGCAAATCCAACACGACCAATTTCCCCTCAAACTGTCTACTCTCTCTCATCAGTAAAGTGATGGAAGGTGTTGTCAACAGCGCTATTAAGCAGCACTTACTCAGCAGTAACCTGCTCAGTGACACCCAGTTCGGGTCAAGGCGGGCACTCGGTTCCTGATCTTATTACAGACTTGATCCACAAATTCACAAACAGCTGAATACTGAGGTGAGGTGAGGAGAGGATAAATAGCACAAAAACCATTTATTTCCACTTCAGTGACAATGACCCGACAACGACACCTGAGTTTCAGCTCATCTGCTGAACCTCTCATCTATTCCTGTGTTACCTCTAGACGTAACTATCCAAACTCACTGCCAGTTGGCCTCCCACATTCAACATCCCTGTAACCTCAAGAATACCTAAACTTCTGCTGCACACAAGTTCATTTGTACCAAGACCTGTTCACCATCACTGCTGTGCTCCCTGACCCACAAAGGCTCCTATTTATAAGCAACAATTTAAAATTCCCATCCTTGATTTAATTCCTGGCTGTGATGAGCCCTATCTCCCTGCACCACACAACCTTCAAGACTTCGATAACTCATTTAGTTCCAGACTCCAACAATGCGTTTAATCATCCCTTCACTATTGGAGGCTGTTTCTAAAGTTGCCAGGCAACATGGTCTGGAATTCCCAACTCTAAGGTTTGCTTTCCTTCTTTAAGATAGTGATGAAAGCCTGCAAATTTGGAAACTTTTTGGTTACCTGACCTAATATGGCCTTACGTCAAAAGTTTCTTGATAATATTTTTCTCAAATTATAAAAGATGATAAAAATACAAATAAATAGTTTGTTGATTTGGACATACACTGTTAGCTCTTCAGTACCGCTAGATGAATGATCTGTAGCTTCTCAAATGACCGCATTGCGGTCGTACCTTCATCTGAGCTGCAAAAAGACATGAAAGTTAAACATCACCTTCTCCAGAGGTAACAGGGCTTTGGCAACGATCGCTGGTATCTGTGGAAGGAGAAACAGGCAAATGTTGCAGAAGTGCAAAATGAATGACACAGAATAAAGCTGCTGTAGAATTTGGTGGTGTGAAATGGAAGAAAAATGCACTCTCTTTCTGGGAGAATATATCCTAGCTGTGAAAGACACCGTTCAAAAATTAATCTGGTAAGAGAGCAGCACACAGACGGGGGTGGGCGGTGGTAAAAAATTTATTTCCAAAAAGGTATAAGAAAATAACAGTAAAATACTACAGAGATCAAATATACCCATCATGAGAGACTGAAGAGATTAGACACCGACAAAGGTGATCAAAGAGCACAGAAGTGAGCAAGAGCAGTGCGAGCTGCTGTTATCCCACACTCTGGGAAAGAAATCCATAAGAAACAAACACTTGGATAAGAGATAATAGGAACTGCAGATGCTGGAGAATCTGAGACAACAAGGTGTGGAGCTGGATGAACATAGCAGGCCAAGCAAGATCTTAGGAGCACAAAAGCTGACGTTTTGGGCCGAGACCCTTCATCAGAAATGGGGGAGGGGAAGAGGATTCTGACCTAAATAGGGAGAGAGGGGGAGACAGATCGAAGATGGAGGGGGAAGATAAGTGGAGAGGAGACAGACAAGTTAAAGAGGTGGGCATGGAGCAGGTAAAGGTGAGTATAGGTGGGTAGGTAGGGGGGAGATAGGTCAGTCCAGGGAGGACGAACTTATCAAGGGGGTGGGATAAGGTTTGTAAGCAGGAAATGGGGATGCAGCTTGAGGTGGGAGGAGGGGTAAGGAGAGAGGAAGAACAGGTTAGGGAGGCGGGGACGACTTGGGCTGGTTTTGGGATGCAGTGGGGGAGGGGAGATTTTGAAGCTTGTGAAATCCACATTGACACCATTGGGCTGCAGGGTTCCCAGGCAGAATATGAGTTGTTGTTCCTGCAACCTTCGGGTAGCATTGTTGCGGATGGACATGTTGTCTGAGGAATGGGATGGGGAGTTGAAATGGTTCGCAACTGGGAGGTGCAGTTATTTATTGTGCTACCGAGCGGAGGTGTTCTGCAAAGCGATCCCCAAGCCTCCGCTTGGTTTCCCCAATGTAGAGGAGGCCACAATGGGTACAGGGGATGCAGTGTACCACATTAGTAGATGTGCAGGTGAACATCTGCTTGATGTGAAAAGTCTTCTTGGGGCCTGGGATGGGGGTGAGGGAGGTGGTGTGGGGGCAAGTGTAGCTCTTCCTGCGGTTGCAGGGAAGAGTGCCAGGTGTGGTGGGGCAGGAGGGGAGAGTGGAACGGACAAGGAAGTTACAGAGAGAGTGGCCCCTCTGGAAAATAGGCAAGGGTGGGGAGGGAAAAATGTCTTTGATAGTGGGTTCGGATTGCTGATGGCGGAAGTGTCAGAGAAATGTGCGTTGGATCCGGAGATTGGTGGAGTGGTATGTGAGGATGAGGGGGATCCTTTTTCGGTTGTTATTGCAGGGATTGGGTGCAAGGTAGGAGTTGTGTAAAAAGGCAGGAGACACAGTCAAGGGTGTTCTCGATCACTGCGAGGGGCAGGGGGTGCTGTGAGGTGGGATTACGGTCCTTGAAAATCAAGGACATCCGAGATGTACGGGAGTGGAACCCTGGGAGCAGATGTGGTTGAAATGAAGGAATTGGGAATAGGAGATGGCATTTTTGCAGGACGGTGGGTGGGAGGAGTGTATTCTAGGTAGCTGAGGGAGTCAGTGGGCTTGAAATGGATACCGGTTTCTAGATGGTTGCCGAAGATGAAAACAGAGGTATAGGAAGGTGAGAGAGATGTTAGAGATGGTCTAGGTGAACTTAAGGTTGGGGTGGTAGGTGTTGGTGAAGTGCACGAACTGTTCAAGCTCCTCGTGGGAGCACGAGGCAGCGCCGATACAGTCATCCGTGTACCGGAGGAAGAGATGGGGTTCAGGCACAGTATAGGTACAGAAGAGGGACTGTTCCGACAAAGAGGCAGGCATAGCTTAGGCCCATGTGGGTACCCATGGCCATCCCCTTTGTCTGTAGGAGGTGGGAGGAATTGATAGAGAAGTTGTTGAGGGTGAGGACGAGTTCACCTAAGCGCATAAGGGGGTCAGTAGAGGGGACCTGGTCAGACCTGCAGGACAGGAAATAGCATAGGGCTTTTAGGCCATCTGTATGGGGAATGCAGGCGCTAATGTGGTGTACTGCATCCTCTGTACCCGTTGTGGCCTCAACTACATCAGGGAAACCAAGCAGAGGCTTAGGGACCACTTTACTGAACACCTCCACTCAGTTTGCAATAAACAACTGCTCATCCCCACCTCCCTATCCTGTTCCTCCTCTCACCTATCCCCTCCTCCCGAGACTGAATATCCCCTCCCTACATCCCCACCTTTACCTGCTCCATCCCCACCTCTTTAACTTGTCTGCCTCCTCTCCCTGTTTATTTCAGAATCCCCTTCCCCTCCCCCATTTCTGAAGGGTGTAGGCATGAAAACGCCAGCTTTCCTGCCCCTCTGACGCTGCCTGTCCTGCTGTGTTCCTCCAACTCCACACCTTGTTCGCTCAATTTCTGCCAGAGGCGGCTGCGCATGCGCCCAGCTTCACCTCGGACCTTTCAAAGTTTCAAAGCTGCCGCGCATGCGCCCCGCAGATCATTGCCCCCGATAAAGATGGTGGCGGTCACACGGGCCTCATGCCATCTGAGGCAATGATTTGTTTTCTGCACACGTGAGTCTGCTAGTTTCAAATGTGTGTTTTCCGACGTGCACGAAGTGTTTATAAAACTTCCAAACCCATACGAATATCACTCCCCTCCCGCTTTCTGCCGTTTTGCTTTCTTTACCGTGTCCTGCTCTTACCTCAATTGCACAAATCTTGGTCTCAGCGAAGGATCGAGACCCGAAACGCCAGCTTTCCTGCTCCTCTGATGCTGCTTGACCTGCTATGTTCATCCAGCTCTGCACCGTGTTGTCTCGAATTCTCCGGCATCTGCACTTCCTGTTGTTCTCAGCGACCCTGCACGGCGCTCGTGGATGATCACGTGGGTAGAGTTATCCCGCCCTCTCTTCATTCCGATTGGGTGACATCCGCCCGGTCATTGAAGGCACACTGTGTTCCTATTGGTTCTGCACTGACATCAATCACCCAGACGCCATGGTGAGCTGGAGCTTGCGCAGTGCTTCGTGTTGTCATTGTGGGAAGCAAATGCTCGTCGTCACAATGTTGCATTTTGAGACAAATGAGCCTGAGAACTGGATGAGAAAGATTGTTACATTAGCGATCCTGGGGTTTTAATAAGTCGCTCTGAGGAAGGGGCACTGTACCCGAAACGTTAACTCTGTCTTTTTACCTTCACAGATGCTGCCAGACCTGCTGAGCTTTTCCAGAAACTTTGTTTTTGTTCCTGATTTACAACTTCCCAGTTCTTTTGTTATTTTTTTTAATACGTCGCGATTGAAAAGGCTTCCGGCAGCTCAAAGCTAAAGATACCCTTGATACCGCTCTGTCAGCGAATAGAGAAATGGCGGTGAAATAAGGGTAATAAATTCAGGTATAACAGTCCTCAGGTAAGATGTAAAGAGAATAATTATGAATATGAAGAACATCACGTGGTTACGTGAGGTGAGTGTTGTTCATATGAACTGTGATTGGGCAGAGAGGGAGGTTAATCAAAAAAGAACAAGCAGAAAAGAGATTCTCAAGAAAGGTCTGTGCAATGGAAAGCAACGAGAATCAGAAGATAAAAGCCCAAGACAGAAGAAAAAGTTTGAAGACCGAGGCTGCAAAAACTCCAATAAGTTGTTCCCCTGCTCTACTGCCTAGTTATTGACTTAAGCAGTATAATCCACATTCAACTGTAAGTAGCTGTCTGAGTTTGTCACTGTAGTTTACTTCATAACAGATAAACTCCACACTTTGTCTCAATAAAGCTGACCGTTGGTTCACAAATTAGTTCTGCTGCCAAGTCTATTCCTGTTTGAAAAAGGGTACAGATCACATTTAAATAGACAATGAAAAATGTCAATCCAGGCAGGGGGCAAAATTCTACTCCCTCTCCACTGACTCCATCCCTGCCCCGGTAACTGGCGGGTAACACACTGGTCACAGTCATGGTGCAATATTTCACCCCAAGATGAGCTTCCAACCACATTACTCACCCCCACACCCATTATCACAAAGTCCACATACAATTTCAACCTCAACAGCATCTCAGTTCATCTGCTGCTGAAACTCTCATCCATTCCTTTGCTACCTCTCGACTTAACTCCCCAAACACACTCCCGACCGGCTTCTAAATACTACTTTCCTGAAATCTTGAAATGATCCAAAAATCTACTGCCCGTGTGTTTATTCTCACCGATTTTAACATCTTCAAGTTTTTCCATCCTGTGCTCACTAACATAAACATTTTCTGAGTGGCAAAGCACCAAGGTTTTGAAATTCATATCCTGATTTTGAAATTTTGTCATCACACCTCCTTCCTTTGATAGCCCCTCCAGCTGCAAACCCCTCTGAGATATATCTGAAGAAGGGTCACTGGACACAAAACAATAATGCTGCTCTTTCTCCATAAGCACTGCCAGATAAGCTGAGTTTTACATCAATTTCTGCTTGTGTTACTACTTTCAAGCATCTACTGTTCTTTTGCTTCTTCCTTCAAGACATTTGTTCTCACTGACATCCAACTTCCAGTAGATTTTTGGTTTTAACTCTCCCACCTTTTTCATGTTTTCCATTCCTAAGGCCATAAGCTGTTTAATTTACTCCCTAAACATCCCTGGGTTTCAAAGTCCCCTTGTTTGTTCAGGATATTCCTTGAAACCTACTTCTTTGGCCAGTTTTGAGTCACTTGTCCTAATAAGTGCCTGGTATCAAATATTGTTTTGTGACAACCTTGTGTAATATGTCAGATCATCGGATTGAATCAAAAATGTGAAAACATTTAAATTGTTCTTTTGGAAAACATCACTAATCCTTCACGATCATTTGGTAATTCCTTACCTAATATCATTGCAAGTGCGACTTCACCACACGACCTGTACTGGTTCAGAAAGGTCAAACATCAAATTCTCCAGATGTAACTGAGGATTGGCAATAGTTACTGATACCTTTGGAGAGTGATCCAAAGTTCATGTATCAGGATATGGTGAATGAATAGACAATAGACAATAGGTGCTGGAGGAGGCCATTCGGCCCTTCGAGCCAGCACCACCATTCATTACGATCATGGCTGATTGTCCACAATCAGTATCCTGTTCCTGCCTTATCCCCATAACCCTTGATGCACTATCTTTAACAGCTCTATCTGTCTCTTTCTTGAAAGTATCCAGAGAGTTGGCCTCCACTGCCTTCTGGGGCAGTGCATTCCAGATATCCACCGCTCTCTGGGTGAAGAAGTTTTTCCTCAACTCTGCTCTAAATGGCCTATCCCTTATTTTTAAACTGTGTCTTCTGGTTCTGGACACACCCATCAGCGGAAACATGCTTCCTGCCTCCAGAGTGTCCAATCCTTTAATAACCTTATACGGCTCATTCAGATCCCCTCACATCCCTCTAAACTCAAGTGTATACAAGTCTAGTCGCACCAATCTTTCAACATGTGATAGTCCCACCATTCCAGGAATTGACCTCGTGAACCTACGCTGCACTCCCTCAATAGCCAGAATGTCCTTCCTCAAATTTGGAGACCAAAACAGCACACAATACTCCAGGTGTAGTCTCACCAGGGCCCTGTACTGCTGCAGAAGGACCTCTTTGCTCCTGTACTCAATTCCTCTTGTTATGAAGGCCAGCATGCTGTTAGCTTTCTTCACTGCTTGCTGTACGTGCATGCTTGCTTTCATTGACTGATGTACAAGAACACCTAGATCTCGTTGTACTTCCCCTTTTCCGAACTTGACTCCGTTGAGATAGTAATCTACCTTCCTGTTCTTGCCACCAAAGTGTATAACCACACATTTATCCACATTAAACTGCATCTGCCGCGCATCCGTCCACTCACCTAGCTTGTCCAACTCACCCTGTATTCTCATAACATCCTCCTCACATTTCACACTGCCACCCAATTTTGTGTCATCAGCAAATTTGCTAATATTACTTCTAATGCCTTTGTCTATATCATTAATATATATCGTAAACAGCTGCGGTCCCAGCACTGAACCTTGTGGTACCCCACTGGTCACTGCCTGCCATTCTGAAAGGGACCCGTTTATCACTACACTTTGCTTCCTGTCAGCCAGCCAATTTTCATTCCAAGTCAGTATTTTGCCCCCAATACCATGTGCCCTAATTTTGTTCACCAGTCTCCTATGCGGGACTTTATCAAAGGCTTTCTGAAAGTCCAGGTACACTACATCCACTGGTTCTCCCTTATCCATCTTCATATGGACATGTTGCAGAACTTTTTGGGTAATATAAGCTCAGAAGCAGAACAGCGATGGCTTCCTTCTGACTTGAGAGGGTCTAACTTTACTTTTTGATTGAAAAATGTTGAGGTTCATTTATAGTTCTTCACGGAGAATGAATTGTTGAACTTATTCAGCTGCATGTGTACAATAAATTTCTTCAGATGTGAGGTCAAAGAAATTCAAAACTATTCCTCATCCTCCCACAGACTTTCTCTCACTGTTAAGGTGCCTACTCATGGACCTAGGGGATCCAGGTACATGATTATTTGAAGTTTACATCCCATTTAGACAATGGTTAAACATGCTTTTGGCACGCCAGCCTTCATTGCTCAATCGTTTCAGTTTCACAGTTGGGAAGTCATATTGAGGTTGGACAGGATGTTGATGAGACCTCTTCTGGAATTCAGTGTGCTGTTTCTGTCACACAATTACAGGAGGCATATTAAGAAGCTGGCGAGTGTTAAGAAGAGGTTTACCAGGATGTTGCCTGGTATGGAAGGTTTGATTTCTGAAGAAAGTTTGGATAGACTTTGACTTTTCTCGCCGGTGCTTCGGAAGTTCAGAGGCGGCCTGTTAGAAGTTCATAAAATAATGAGACATGTAGATAGTATGAATTGAGGTTGTCATTTCCCAAGGATGGGAGATTTCAAGACTAGGGGATGTTTTTAAGTTGGGAGGAGATAATTTAATAAAAAAAATGTGAGGCAGAACTTTGCAATGACTATGAATAAAACAATGGCAAGTTCCAGCAGAGAAACAGGTGGCAAAGAAACAGGTGACAGTGAAGCAGGCATGTGAGGGCTAATGTGTTTCGTTTGCCAGTGACATTCACCGCTTCACAAAGTGGGGAACATTGAAGTGCAGCAGCGACGGTGATTATTTTGCAGGATATTCACCTTGCAAATGGTTTTTCCGCCAGTATCCCTGATTACATCGCAATCGACAGGATGAAAGCTGCAGCAAGACGTGTGGAGCCAGTGGTGTAATTGATACGGCATCTGATTTTGAATTGGAAGTTTGGAATATTGCATCCTCTCTCACTCGAGTGAAGTTGACAGCTTCTCTATCCTTGCAAATTGACAGACGCTTCCGAAGGGGAATGTCTGCCCACAGCTGTTATTGTCAGGTTCCCAGCAGCTGAAGTGAATGGATCACTGGGTTTTGGAAATTGAAAATTGACATTGAAAGGTAAATGAGTAACGTGAGTGTGGGGCTACTTCAGCTCACTGTCTATTTCATATCCCAGCTCATGGCAACGGTACCCAAAGTCAGGAGAAACTGCTTGTGTTCCACATAACGCTGCCTTTTGTCGGGGAACTTTGTGTACAGCGGGAGAAGCGGGTAGAACAGTGTGTGTATAATATCACAAAGACTGACACTGAGCCACACATTAAACAGTAAAGTTAACAAGTAAAGTTGTTAACTTGCTCGCCCAGCTCGCTTGTTTTTGTTTCCACTTTTCGTCACCATGCGAGGTAACGTCATGAGTGAGACTTCCAAAGAAGCGATGTTGTTCTCCTCCACTTGGAATTTATACTGCCCCGTCTGTTCCGGCGAGTTCTGTCATTTCGCATTCTGTTCTGGATGGGATGTATATGGGGTCCAATTCTATATGTTTGCCGACTGCATTATGGATTGAGAACCATGCCACTAGGAATTCCCATGTGTGTCTATGTTTGGATTGCACTACTGCAGTTATGTTGTCCCAGTTAAACTGATGGCCTTCATTATCCGGGTGTACTGATATTCGGGAAAGTTTGTCATGTCATTTTGCTGCTGGCTGATGTTCATGTACACTGATGGCTAGTTTCCTTCCTGTCTGTCTGATATAATGTTTGTGGCAATCGTTGCACGGTATTTTGTAAACACTGTCAGTTCTGCATGTTGTAGGTATGGTGTCTTTAATCCTTGAGAATGTTTGTCATAGCATGGCTTTGGGCTTGTGTGCTACCGTAATTCCCAGTGGTCATAGGAGTTGTCAGTTCTGATATGTTCTTGATGTGTGGCAGTGTGTCCAGTGTGTGAGGGCATAATGTGTCCTCTTCGTGTTGCTGTTTAGTCAGTACCTGTGGATGAAATTGCAGGGATAGCCATTCAAAGCGAAGATTTTGTATTGGTGTTCTTCCTCTTTCTGCATAGTTCTGGGTCATTGCAATGAGTGGTGACCCATTTAAATAGTGTCCCGACACAGCTTAGTTTGTGCACCACTGACCTGAGTTAGTTGCCAAATTAAAAATATCCGAGCCCCTCAAGGCACTGACCCGAGTTGTGATGTGCAAAGGACAACACACAAAGGAGGATCCTTGTGTAATTGATCCAATGTGATCTGTCCACCAGGGTAAACAGTGAAGACTAGTCTTCAGCATCCACATTGAACCTGGATCCACTCGGCCAACAGTCACCTCTCACAAACGACCATTGCCCTTCACGTTTCCTGACCTCCCCTCTATTCTTGTTTTAAACTGATTGCACATCTTGCAGTTATAGCTGGAATTGCTGATGTGGGACTGTAACATGGAGTGAATTGATTTTGACTGATCAATGACATAATTCTTCTTCTCAAGATCAGTCAATATTTTGTATTTATTACTTTAAATGATAACCATGGACAGGCTATGACAGTGAAGACACTGAATCGTAATCACTGGACCAGCAGGAAAGATCAGTTTATGGCACACAGGACACTTCCTGATTCGGCATTGCATTCTCCAAACTATCTGCATATGATGCTCCTCTGTTCTGTTTTGGTTTTGTAATGTGTTGATATATAACAGTCTCCAGTTATCTATTACTTTGTCATTTCCAGTTCATGAGACCCTCTTTCCATGTCTTGTGCCTGGCTGCACAGCTCAGTGGTCAGAGCACTGGTCTCAGAAACAAGTGGTTGTGAGTTCGAGCCTGTGATAGTGTTTGTACACCCCCTGCTTCAAAGGGCAAAAAGAGCCCTTTAAAAATTATCTGAAATTATAACAGTATCATTTCCTCCACAGACCAGAAATGTGTTTGAATTTCCACATTGCTGTTTGTCCTTCCACTTGAGGAGCAGCATTTGGAATGGCAGGAAGCAGCTGACATCAGTGATGTTTGGCTGGAAGTACAAGGTGAAGCAGGAAAACTGCAGGTGAGCAATGGAGGAGGAGCACAAACCCAGGGCATCCATCAAATACTTCCATTTGTTGCTGTAAACAGGTTCTAGTTTTGGAGTCTGGAATGGGACAATAGAGCCAAGTGAGTGAAGTTCTGCTTTCTGGGGGTTGCTCTCTCCGAAAGCCTCTGGCACTCTCGGTGGAAGGTGTACTTGTTAGTTTCCTTCTGTGGGTGAAAATGAGGGTCACTTCCCCGAGGGGGCATGAGCACAGTCTTCCCACCTCAAACTTCAGTTTTGCTTGTTGGTTCCTCAAAGTGTTGACCCAGAAACCCGCACAGCACACACTTCATTGGGGAGACAATGGCCTGAGGTTGTTATCACTGGACACTTAATCCAGAGACCCAGATAGTACTTTGGGGACTTGTGTTTGAATCCCGTTGCAGCAGACGGCGGAATTTGAATTCAATACAAACCTGGAATTAAGCGTCTAATGATGAGCATGAATCTGTTCTCGTTTGAGAGAAGTAAACTGCCATCCGAGCTTACATGTAACTCCAGCCCCACAGCAATGTGGTTGACTCTTAACTGCTCTCTGGTCATTTAGGAATGGGTAATAAATGTTAGCCTGGCCAGTGATGCCCTCATCCTGTGAATGAACTTAAAAAGTATGTCAGAAATTCCTCCTCTATGGAATGATAACTGATTTGCTTTGCCCAATCTTTATGCCAACTGAAGTCACCTGACTCTTGAAGTCAATGACAATTCATCATAATTAGAGCTCCCACTTTCTCCTGGTGTCTTCAATTTCCTGTTTCGTGCCTTCAGCTAAAATTACCACTGGAGATGACTGGGGTGTATATACATCGAAACTGTCAATTTCTGCCCCTTGATGTTTCTAAACTGTACCCAGACTCCATTTCACCAGAACTAATATCCATTGTCATTACAATATTAATTTTATTCCGTAACCAGCAATGCTGACCCACTTCCTCCTCCTTGTCCGTCCTTCCAAGAAACTGAATGCCCCTGGAGCCCAGCTTCAGACATCGCAGATATTTTGGTTTCTGATTTACCAAAACATCCGGGATACTGGAAAAGTCTGAGTTCAGTAGAAATTAGCAGTTGTAACACTGCTATTTAAGAAAGAAGGAGGAGCAAAAATAAGGCATAAAGCCATTTAACATGACTTTAATCAGTTGGGAAAGTGCTTAATAATGTCCCTTCATTAAGTATGTTTCAGCAATGCTTTTAAAACAAAAATCATATCATCTGATTAAATCAACGTGGTCAATCCAGAAGAAGACATTCCATGATGGAGACAGGACAGTTGCAGGTAAGTTCAAGGTCACCCTGGGGCCAGGCATGTTTGACAATTTCATTCCTTTTTGATAGTCAAACAAGTGAGGTCGCAAAGAGGAAACCAACAGCTGCATAACACTTGGATTCCCAAGAGGCATTTTGTAGGGTGTCACACTGGTGGCTAATAGATAAGATAAGGGCTCTGGAACTGAAGGTAATGTATGAGCATGAATAGAGAGTTGGTGAACATGCAGGACATAACAGGAAGTGTTGTTGTGACTGTGATGAGAGGAGTGCAAAGGATTCGAAGGTGAATATAAAGGTTAAATTAACTTCAGGGATGTTTTTAAGGGACTTTCAGGACAGATGAGACCATCCTTCCTCTTGACAGCTGACCAGCCAGTCTGGCCACCAAATAAATTAATAGACGTATTGGTCACATGTGGGCAGGCCTCCTGGTGCCTTCACCTCCATGGGCAATATACCAGGAAGGCTGTTCAGGGAAGATGGCGGAGATGGGAAACTGCATCCATGACATGATGCCCACGTTTACAAACAAGCCCTCCCCACATGACAATCGCGTACACGGAGACGAAATGGAAAACAGCAGGTAACTGCTCGAACAGGTTTTGTGTTCTTTCTCAGGAAGGTTTTCTTTTAAAAAAAGAATAAGCCCAGTGACGTCACAATGGTTTGCCTGTGATGTCATAAACACAAACAAGAATAAACAATAACTGCTGTGTGTCCTCACTTCATGTTGAGACAATTTGAGGTGAACATTGCAGACTTGTAGCTCTGCAGTTTCAAGTGCGCATCGCTTATTTCTTTTCTCTCCCTCATCAGTGTAATTAGAACTAACACTAATTGAAGCAGAAGGAAAGGAGCAATACCTTCGTGGTATCACTCTTGGTTGTGAGAAGAGTTTTGAGGTAATTTGAATTCAATATATACTGGACACTATTTGTAAAGAAATTGGATTTTAGAACGAATTTCAAAGACAGGAAAACTGGAAAAATGATGTGAATATGGGGTAACCCGATTGAATTAATGTGTGTATGTTGTGGGTCACAATGGTTCCAGTACTTGCCAAAAGCAAAATTATATTGGCCACATTTTTGTGTCTACTCTTTGATGGAGCAAAATGTTTCTTCTGGTCTTTGCTGAAGGTGATATTAGCAGGAAAAATGTTCATCTCGGATGACCATAAGATCCCATTATCACAACAATTCGCAAAAAATCAAGAATGGAATTCTCCTGTATAAATCATCCACGATTTATCCCTCAGTGAATGTTGTTTCAATGGAGAAACTAGTCATTACCTATTGTTATTCATGAAAACGTGCTGTCTGCACATTAACCAGTGCCTTTCCTACATTACAGCAGCCAAAAAATAGTATTTAGATGAAAAAGGTCCTTATGGAAATCATTCCAGATGTTCAAGGTGTTGGATTAGAGCAAAGCTTTGTTGAGTTTCATTTTTACCTGAAGTATCTGAAGGGTGATGTCCTGGCTGCTCAGTTGATGTTCAGTTGTCAAAGCAAGACCAAGTAGACAGTGAAGGGGCAAATGAACATTAGACATGTTTAGTGAGGCTGAAGTCAGCAGTTGATATTTTTTGGTCTAGTATTTAAGTGTGAGCGTACTCTTTCTCTTTTCATGTTGAATTTGGTTTTTACTTTTATGGTGTTTTCATTTGTCTTTTAAGTTTGACGATACTTCACCTTTGTCATTCCTCAGACTCCAACCCACTTTGATTCTGAAAGGTATGAGTTATCATTAATTTTTCACAAAGGACAAGCTTCAATCCAGTTCCTTCTCTCCCGATGTTCAGTCAGGCTTTGACTCACTTATTCCAGACCTCACACGGAAATTTTCCTTCAGAGATAATGGGAACTGCAGATGCTGGAGAGTCCAAGATAACAAAGTGTGGACCTGGATGAACACAGCAGGCCAAGCAGCTGCTTGTCCTGCTGTGTTCATCCAGCCCCACACTTTGTAATCTTGGAAATATTCCTGCTCCTTTGTTCCATTTGCTCATACTCATCTCTGACAAATTAGATTAGATTAGATTCCCTACTGTGTGGAAACAGGCCCTTCAGCCCAACAAGTCCAAACCACCCCTGGAAGCATCCCACCCAGACCCATCTTCCTTTCACCCACACACCCCTCAAAACTACGGGCAATTTAGCATGGCCAATCCACCTACCCTACACATCTTTGGACTGTGGGAGCCCCCGGGGGAAACCCATGCAGACACGGGGAGAATATGCAAACTCCACACAGTCAGCCTGAGCCTGGAATCGAGCCCGGGTTCCTGGCTCTGTGAGACTGCAGTGCTCACCACTGAGCCACTGTGCTGCCCGTATCCGACAAGATTAAAACAGCAGCGGCCCATGACACCTCTGAAAAGTAGTAGTTGTCAGCCTTGCATCAATGACAGCAGCCTGACCCTGGAGTCAGACAGTTCTCAGTGTAATATCACTGAGCACAATGAGGACTGATGTGGCAGCCCCCTTGAGCGACCTTGACAGACTGAGCAATAGGTGACCCGATATCTAACTGATGTCTCTACAGTTTCCCAGCTGTTTTCTCCTCACCCCCCACATCGGGTTCGGTCTCCCACTGGGTTGACTGTGTCCCACTCACTGGACTGCAGAGGTGTGGACTCTGAGAAGATGACTGCATCGGGTGTCCATCTGGCAGTGCCCATTACCCTGTATTTATACCAGAGACTGCTCTTGGCGAACCTATCCTGCATGAAGGCAGCCTCCCTTGCTTTGACTCTGGGTTACTCCCTTTAGATTCTGAGACAGTGCTTCCAGGGTGTGTAGAGTGATTTTTATTCATATATTGACGTGAAAGCTTTGTTGATTTTTATTCTGAGTGGCCTAAAAAGTCCGAATCCTGACGTCCGTGTTTGCTCAGTTAGGATTTTAAAGTTGTATTTTCTGAGCAAGAGCAAAGCGATATCAGAAGAGCAAACAGATCATGGACAGATGTAACGACACTGAAGTCAGCATTTTATCTTTTTTTGGTCCAGTATTTAATTTTTTATGGCAGTCTTTCTCTTTACATGTTGAATTTGGTTTTGTCTCTCATGATGTTTTCATTTATCTTATAGATTTGACTGTTGTTTCCGGTCAGTCAGCTTGCCGAATCAGTCAGATTTCTGTCATACTACTCTGAATAAAAATGGTATGTACTATCCTTGGTTTTTTACACATGACAAATTCCAATCCCCTGATTACTTATTCTTCATATTCCTATATACCATCCAACACTAACTCACTCGCACATTCTTCCACGATGTGCAAGATGTTTTATATATTTGGTCACAGGTTTGTCCCATTTCATTTTGAGGGAGCTGAAATGTTTGAAGGCTGATGCTCTCATCTGCTCACTTGGCCTTTTAAAGTTTCACTTGTTCTAAGGAAGAGCAAGGTGATATTGAAAAAGTAAATAAACATTTGTGTTGACCATGAGGGTTTGTCCTTCTCAACTTCTCCCCGTGCCTGACATGCAGGTTAAACAACCACCAGCTGTCTCTCTCTCTCACTCATGTGAGCACAGCCCAATGATGTGGTGTGATACTGGGTTGTGAAGCTCTGCCAAGACCAACACAGATAATGGGGAATTTTGTTACTGAGGCACCAGTAAATCACACTCTTCATGAATCATTCCATACTAAAACCAGATTTAAGCACAGAAGCAAAAGGAAATACAATTGTGTAACTGCTTCGTGAGTTCAGTCAGCTTCAAGCCTTTATTAATTAACCACATGATAACTGAGTTATTGTTATTCCAAAGTATAGCTGTAGGAAATCAAAACAAAAGACTGTAGGACTGTGGCTGAAAAATAACAGCATTTGGCCATTCTATAATCCGCAGGTGAACTCTTTTGTCATTGCATTTTCCCCATAACTTCAGCTTCTTATTTTCTGACTTGAGCTTTTCCTACCTCACCCACATGAACTGAATGTAATGAATAACGTATCTGAATGCTCTAGTGTCTTGCAAACATGTGGCTGTTTTTCACTTCATGTGCATGTGCCCAAAATCAGGTCCTTTAGTGAACTTGTTGTGAAATCCAAATCAAATTGTCCGTGCTTGTTAAAGTCCATGAAATATCTCACTTAAAATGGACAGCACATTTTAAATTTGAAACATTTAACGAGACTTTGAGTGGCAACAATTACTGTTTTTGGCGATATTTGCACACATACATGTAAACGAAAAACCTACTGTTGAAATCTGGTGTTGCGGGGAAAATGCAGACGAATGCGCTTTGCACCACAGTGCGGGGCTCTGTCCACATGGAATATGAAGTGTTAGTGAGACCTGGTGCATGTCTTGGAGCAGTCATTGGTTTGATTTGATGTGGAGACTCAGTAAGATTCCCTGGAAGATTACAGTTTCCGCCGATTTTGTGTTCTAACCAGGTCATCTGACTTCACCGCCGGACTCGCAGGTCACTGCAAATGCACTTCCTGCTGCCCGAATGTTACATTGTGTGTAAATCCCGAACGTGCGTGCAATTAGGAAGAGGGTGTGCTTTTACTTCCTGGCTGCATTCTGCTATCATTCATGCCTCCTGAAACCATCTGGTAAACTCTGTGTTTTTCAGACTGGCTTGTGGATGGGGTCAATCCCGTGTGCTTGGCTGCATCCCAGAACTTGCATTCCTGAAAATTTTGGCTTGCTCCACGTCAACACCAGGCCTCTGCATTTGGGGGAAGTCCTGTCAAATGGTGTTGAGGAGTCAATCCGTCATTTTTGCTTTTCATTTTGTTTCATTTGGGATTGCAAATGTGACACGAGCCAAGTAGTGACAACTCAATGACTGCATCTTCTTGTAGGCAAAGAATCACTGCCTTGGTGTTTTACAACCTGGAAAGAAAGGTTAATTTCTGCGACGCACAGAACTCTCGTTCATTGTGTAAATGTTGCATCATTGGTGGAAAGGTCAAACGAGTGACATCTCGAATTGTTACTCATATTACAGTTGTCCATGCGAGTTACTTATCCCTGGTCTACCCATTCTGTGCGTGTGTGGTTGTACCTCCCGTGTGGCTGGATGGTGTGTCTGCGCACGCGTGTTGCGTGGGGCGAGATGCTGTGGGGAGTTGGGGCAGTGTGGAAGTGTGAATGAGACCAGTGCTGATGGAGTGAGAGTGTCGGACAGAGTGGGATAGGAATATGCAGTGCCAGGAGCCGGCAGCTGTTGGGTGGAATAGGAGATGAAGGAAGGTGCTGGCGGCGATTGGGAAGGATAAGGCAGCGGCTGAATAGACAGCGGAGTAGCCTTGGAAATCGGTGCTGCCAGGCAAAGAGAGATATTTTGTTTTTTTATTAAATGAAAGCGCTGGATCATGATTAAGTCAAGCCGGTGGATTATTTCTCTCCTGTACCAGCCGGCCCCTTTCTCCTTCAGACTTTGTCTCCTTCCCTCTTTCAGCAGCTTCCCTCTCCCCGCCATCTCCCAATGATTTCCCCGTCACCTGTACAAATGCAAGTTCCTGATGTGTGTACCTCATGGTATGTTCGACTGCAGCGCCTGGCGGTGCGCTTCATTCAGTGGAGTCTGGTGCTGGAGCTGCTGGATAAGCCCAATGTGGTCCTGCCAAGCTATCAAGCCCGGACTCTGGAGGGAAAAAAAAACTCCTGGGTATGTGTCAGAGAAGGAGGGCGGGCTGGTTTGGGATGTACAATGACGCCGACAGCATCGGTTCAATTCTCAAACCAACTGAGGTTACCAAGGCACCAGCTTCTCAATACATGCAGAAGGCAAAGTTTCCTCACCCTTCTGCTGGAGTCGATAATTGTTTTTAACTTGCTATATTTGCATTCTAGTTGCAAAATTGGAGGAACTTACCCATTCAGAGGGATTTACTGCGTTTTGTTTTCATTCTTCCACAGCCAAAGTAGGGTGGTGGGTAGGTGTGAGGGATGGAACTAAAGCAGGACAGCTGAATAAACTGGTGCATTAGTTACCGTTGGATGCAGCTGTCACTCTGAAGTAGTGTCGGTCAGACATTTGATCAACACATGTCAAGACTCATCCTTCCTTGAAGTGTCAATCATCACCCATGGAGGTTGAGTGGGGGCTGGAGAGCTGGGAACAACTGAGAAAAATTGATTGCTGGATGTAACATGTGATCTGATTTCTAGAATCTTGTGTGATTTTCTCTTTCTGTTAGCATTCATTTCCAGAACTCGTTTTCAAGATCAGTTTGAAAGTAGATGAGAATTGAATAAATGTTGCTTTCATGGTAATGCAATATTTGTTTCAAGGTTAAAATTGTGTCTGAGATTATGAGAACTGCAGCTCCTGGAGAACTCGACATAAAAAAAAGTGTGGAGCTGGATGAGCACAGCAGACCAAGCAGCATCTTAGGAGCACAAAAGCTGACGTTTCAGGCCAAGACTCTTCATCAGAAAAGGGGGAGGGTGAGAGGGTTCTGAAATAAATAGGGAGAGAGGGGGGAGGCGGATCGAAGATGGATAGAGTAGAATATATGCGGAGAGGAGACAGACAAGTTAAAGAGGCAGGGATGGAACCAGTAAAGGTGAGTGTAGGTGGGGAGGTCGGGAGGGGATAGGTCAGTACAGGGAGGATGGATAGGTCAAAGGGGCTGGATGAGTTTAGGAGGAAGGAAATGGGGGTGCGGCTTGAGGTGGGAAGAGGAGATAGGTGAGAAGAAGGACAGGTGAGGGAGGCAGGGACGAGCTGGGTTGGTTTTGGGATACAGTAGGGGGAGGGGAGATTTTGAAGCTTGTGCAATCCACATTGATACCATTGGGATGGAGGGTCCCCAAGCGGAATATGAGTTGCTGTTCCTGCAACCTTTGGGTGGCGTTGTGATGGCACTTACTTCTACTGGCTCCATCCCCACCTTTTTGCGTTTTCTGTCTCCTCCCCACCTATCTTCTCCCCCATCTTGGATCCGCCTACACCCTCTCTCTATTTATTTCAGAACCCTCTCTTTCTCCCCCTTTTCTGATGAATGGTCTAGCCCCGAAACATCAGCTTCTGTGCTCCAAAGATGCTGCTAGGCCTGCTGTGTTCATCCAGCTCCACACTTCATTATCTCTGTATCGATCTTGCCAGCGTACTGCCGATATCATGTGATTTCACCTTTTGTACCAGTCTGCCACTGGGGGACGTTGTCAAAGGCTTTACTGAAGTGCATGCAGGCAACATAAATCACTTTCCCCTCATTAATCATCATCGTCACCTCCTCAAAAAACTCAATCAAGTTCGTGAGGCACGGCCTCCCCCACACAAGACCATGCTGTCTATCACAAATATGTCAATTTGCTTCTGAATGCATGTAGATCTAGGCCGTGAGAATCTTTTCCAATAATTTCCCTACCACCGGCATCAGATTCACAGACATGTAATTTTCTGGATTATTCTTGCCACACTTCTTTTAAAAATGAGACAACGTTGGCTATTCTCCAGTCCTCTGGGAGCTCAACTGCGGACAAAGAGGATGCTGAGATGCTTCAGCAATTTGTTCTCTAGCTTTCATTATTATTCGGAGACAAATCCCATCAGAACCAAGGGACTTATCTCTGTATGTATAAAAAGTCTTGAGATTCTTCTTAATCCTGTTTACTAACGACCTTTCATGAACACTCTTCTTGACCCTTCTAATTTCTTGTTTAAGTACTTTCCAACTTTATTTACATAGTTCAAGACTTCGACAGGTGCTATCCTCCTAGACCTTAAGTATGCTTCCGTTTTCTATTTGACCAAGGTCATAACACTTTTCGTCATCCATGTTTCTTATAACTTGCATCACCTGTCCTTTATTCTCGTTGGAATGTGCCAGTCTTATCAACTGCAATTTGCAATACACTCACATGTCCGATGTGATTTACTCTCAAACAGCTGCCTCCAAAGATCTCCAGTTCATGCCGAGTAAATTCCTTGAATTTAACACCCATCACCCAAGATCTGCTGTTATCCCTAGCCAGGAGTATCTTAAAACTCACGGTATTAAAGTCACTACTCCTCAATTGTTCTCCGACTGAACTTTCATTCACCTGACTGGGATCATTTTGTGAAACCAGGTTCAGCATAACTACTTCTCTGATATACAGTGCCAAGAAACCCTCCTGGTCCTTACAAATTCTTCCCTATCCAGCCCCTCGGATGAAGTCTCAGTCATTATAGGAGAAGTTAAAATCACCCACCACAACAACCCTGCCGTTTTAACACCTTTCCATAATAGTCTACATAGTCTCTCCTCTATTGTTGGGAGGCCTGCAGTATAACACCAGCATTGTGATTTCACCTTTCCTACTCCTGAGCTCTACACATATTGTCTTGCTGCATGAGTCTTCTGATGTATCCTCCTCAGCACAGCTGTGATATCCTCCCTTAGCCGTAATGCTGCACCCCCACCCCTTTTAAGTTTCCTCTACCACACCTAACCATCTAAATCCTCGGAGATTCAGCTGAATGTTCTGTCTCTCTTTCAGCCAAGTTTCCATAATTGCAATAATTCATTGTTTGAAGTACTAACCAAAGCTCTAAATTCATCTACTTTGTCTATCACAGCTCGTACATTTCAGGCCACCTCACCTTCCTGTTTCAGTGGCAATTCCCTGCCTGTTCTTCTCAATCACAAGCCACTTCTTTTTTCAATCCAAAAGTTAAATATGAACATCAATGAAAAGTATTTTGAAAAGTGTCTGAAATATGGAGCATATTCCAATGCAGAGTTAAATAATACATAGTAAAGTCTGCGATTGAGATCATGACAAAATGTTTTGTTTAAAATGTTATTTTGTTTTAAGTCAATTAAAATATTCAAATCGTCATCAAAGCCGAGCTTCTGCTAATTGTTAGTTATTATATTGTATCTGTGTAAAATTACATGAATGGCCATGTAATTCTTCCAACATTGCTTTTGTAGGAACGAAACAGAATCAAATGACATAACGTACGCATCGTTGTCCATCAAGCCATCACTTCGATCCATGAGAGCAGACAGTTCAAACGTATCTTAGGCAGAGCTCGTCAGGGTCCAAACTCTATGAAGGCGGTCAGCCAGGGAGATATGGTCCTGAAGGGCTGGGTAAGAATGAAGGAGCAGCAAGTGATGGGGATTTTGCTGAAGTACTGGCCTAAACAAAACTAGAACAGCTGATGTGGTTAATATTTGAAAAGACCTAGAACTACACCCTGTCATATTTGAAAATATGATTCCCTTCTATATATATGTTGAGCCTATCAACAGTATCAGTTAATAGGTCAGCTACGAGTGATTGAAAACCAATTGCAAACAAATTAGTCGAGATAAGTTGTGAACTTGCCCTTCAGATATCTGACTGTAATTTCCACCTGGCATGACAAGGATAAGTAAATGCAATGGTTGCTAGTTCATGATGGATTTTCCTACTTTCGAGAGGCAAAAAAATGAACAAACAAGTTGAGTGGATATTTCATCCCATTCTTCAACTCGACTCTAAATTTACTCTGGGTCCCAGCATAAATAAACGGATTGGTGCAAGAACTCAAAAACTGAAGCATAAATGCTACTTCATTGAGAATATACGTGGAAACACTGGAATTGGACCCTGAAGTATAAGTAGCGTTTGTAATTCTGACATAGAGTATTGTTATAAAAAATAATGCATATAACAGTATGAAACTTCCAGAGATGGCAAAAAGCAAAATAATGGACTTTCGTCGCTTCACCAACTCTGGGTCACTTTGATTCTCTCCACTGTTCTGGGCCCAGAGTCTCCTGCGGGTTCCATTGGCTGCTACAATATGTCTCACGGTCAGAGCATTCAGTAGTAAAATTAGAATGAATGGGATACATGGGGTTAAAATGGAACTAATCAAATCATATCCGACCCACACAGGTGATGTATAAAATATTACCTTAATACCACAGTACCAAGGCATGTCATTAATAACAACTGTTGGTTCATAAACAAAATATCTGGCGATATTTTTAAAGAAGGCCAGTGTGGACACAGTTCCTACAACCCAAGCTGCTGTCTTCTGAGTGCAATATTTAATTTTCAGTTTCTGGCAACAAATGGCCACAAATCTATCAAAGGTAAACGCTACAGTTAACCAAGCAGAACTATCAATGGCTGCAAAATTAAAGGCATTGCGAAGACTGCACACTGGTGTAATTGACAGAAAACTAGTTGGAAAATAAATTCCAGCTATCCGGTTCAATAGTACAGCCGTGATCATTACGAATAGATCTGCCGTTGCCATGGACACCACGTAATAAATAATACATCCAGAAAGACCACATCGTCTGTGACACAGCGTCAGAATCACAACCAGGTTAGCTGCAATGTAGAGAGAAAGTGTACTGTGAGAACAAGAATGATTTTTTTTTTACTCTTAACAAAGCAAAACAAATCAAACATGAAGAATAAATGTGTGAATAATAAAGATTAGGATGCAAACATAAGTTAAAAAAATCTATGTTGAACAAACTCTTTTCTTGTCCTGGAATTAGCATAGCCGTGTGAGTCCAGTCAATCAGATAATATGTAATAAAAATGTACGAAATCCAAATTATAACAAAGTGACATTGAAAATACGACAACATTGACAAAAACATGGATTCCAACCTGAAAGTGCCACTTTATCATCGATGTCAACTAGGATCTTCAGTGTCGTACTGAATCATATGAATTAACATGTGATGACAATTCAATAGGAGAAAAGCAATGCCTTTAATTTTGCAGCCATTGATAGCCATTGATCAAACTAACGAATTCCTCCTGCTGCACTGTGCTGTCTTGGCTTTGTTAATTTTATGCAATGTCAATATTTGAATTAAGAAGCTTTAATTGCTTTTGAGGTTTTCCAATTGTTGTGGAGTTTCACTCAAGCTGGAGAACAGGAAAGATTGAACAGTCCAAGGCTTTGCCAGATACAATCGGCAGAAGAAAATTACAAATGCAGGATTTAACCATTTAGATACATCTACAAAAGTAATTGGGAAAGCGAAGACTCTGAACGAAGAAGTGCTTGTTTGACTGGTTGAAATTGTGGTCAATCTGTCAGTTCTGAGGAAGGTTTACTGGATTTGAAATGGTAACTCTTTTCTTTCCTATAGACGCTATCAGACTTGTGAGTTTCTCGAGCAATTTCTGAGTTTCTCGTGAAAAATATATGCTCTGCGAGTTAGAAATTAGCAAACATTCGACCTACATGATTGCTTACACTAGGGAGCAGTTTTTCCTACTGACTGAAGGTGGACTCACGGTGCCATGAAAGCTACAAGTAAATCCAAATTTCTATTAAATGCCAAATAAAGGACTGATTATGTATCTGCCAACATCGTGGTGATAATAATACGCTTTCAGCAAACTCATTCAGTGATTTCAGCCAGAAATTACTCAGTAGTTCAGTCCAATTAATCAAGTAATCCTTTGTCGTACTTGACGTATTTTTGTCAAGTTCAACAGCACAATATATTTCTATACAGTTAGAAAAATGTTTGAAATCATTCACACTAATAATGGCAGTTTTATAACGGAAGTCAATTTAACTGTGATACTGCCCGCGGATTCATTAGATGGAAATGATTAATTCCTCAATAGATTTTTTTTCTGCAATTCTCCCGCAACAATATTATCAAAAACACGAATAGTTTGCATTTCCAAACAGGTAACAGCATAGTTGTTCATCGCAGGATCTGTCAAAGCCAAACAACAGAACAACATTCAACGTGAGACGTTAGCAGTGATTAAGAGCGATAATATTATTAAAACAATAAAATAGTAACTGAAGCAGAAAAGATAAGATATAATAAAAGGAAAATAAAAAGGGAGAGAATACTGAAAGAAATATTGTGGAAAATGGATTACAATGCAATATAATGAACAGAAATTATGGTGATGAAATGACAACTTAATATAGTTAAAATAGAAAACGCATGCAGTAAAATACGAAAAACGATAGCATTTGCAGAAAATGCATTATGCCAGTGAAATTAAAAAAAATCTCATGCACATACAAAAAAGCCTATTGTTAAAATGGATGAATTATTGTAGTAAATGATGCTTCACACAGTTATTTTCAAATGACACCATTTTACCTGGAATCCCGACAGATGCAATGATCGGATAGTAAATGATAAATACGAGACCTGATGGTACTCCATGCATTTCTATCAGAAGCTTTGAATGTAATCTGAATTTCACCGAAAAGTGGTGACTGTTATTGGTTTTGGTGAACTCCAGGGACATAATTATGTGATTTGATCCTTTCTGTTAACTGCATTTAATGAAGCATACAAATGACTGCAGCTGATGTACGGCTATTTTTTATGCGTTGATGAAAACCATGGTTTCAATGACATTTGTTACATTTTAAAATTAAAATAACACCCAATCACTGCAGAAGGAACATAGTTATATTTAGAACACAGAACATAGAACAGTACAGCACAGAACAGGCCCTTCAGACCACAATGTTGTGCCGACCATTGATCCTCATGTATGCACCCTCAAATTTCTGTGACCATATATATGTCCAGCAGTCTCTTAAATGAGCCCAATGACATTGCTTCCATAACTGCTGCTGGCAACGCATTCCATGCTCTCACAACTCTCTGCGTAAAGAACCTGCCTCTGACATCCCCTCTATACTTTCCACCAACCAGCTTAAAACTATGACCCCTCGTGCTAGCCATTTCTGCCCTGGGAAATAGTTTCTGGCTATCAACTCTATCTATGCCGCTCATTATCTTGTATACCTCAATTAGGTCCCCTCTCCTCCTCCTTTTCTCCAATGAAAAGAGACCGAGCTCAGTCAACCTCTCTTCATAAGATAAGCCCTCCAGTCCAGGCAGCATCCTGGTAAACCTCCTCTGAACCCTCTCCAAAGCATCCACATCTTTCATATAATTGGGCGCCCAGAACTGGACGCAGTATTCCAAGTGCGGTCTAACCAACGTTTTATAGAGCTGCAACAAGATCTCACGACTCTTAAACTCAATCCCCCTGTTAATGAAAGCCAAAACACCATAAGCTTTCTTAACAACCCTGTCCACTTGGGTGGCCATTTTAAGGGATCTATGTATCTGCACACCAAGATCCCTCTGTTCCTCCACGCTGCCAAGAATCCTATCCTTAATCCTGTACTCAGCTTTCAAATTCGACCTTCCAAAATGCATCACCTCGCATTTATCCAGGTTGAACTCCATCTGCCACCTCTCAGCCCATCTCTGCATCCTGTCAATGTCCCGCTGCAGCCTACAACAGCCCTCTACACTGTCAACGACACGTCCGAACTTTGTGTCGTCTGCAAACTTGCTGACCCATCCTTCAATTCCCTCGTCCAAGTCATTCATAAAAATTACAAACAGTAGAGGCCCAAGGACAGAGCCCTGTGGAACTCCACTCACCACTGACTTCCAGGCAGAATATTTTCCTTCTACTACCACTCGCTGTCTTCTGTTGGCCAGCCAATTCTGTATCCAAGCAGCTGAGTTCCCCTGTACCCATTCCTCCTGACCTTCTGAATGAGCCTACCGTGGGTAACCTTATCAAATGCCTTACTGAAGTCCATATACACCACATCCACAGCTTGACCCTCATCAACTTTTCTAGTCACATCCTCAAAAAACTCGATAAGGTTTGTAAGGCATGACCTACCCCTCACAAAGCCGTGTTGACTGTGTTTTCTGCACAAACCAGCCATTAAATTTTGGATTAGTGTCCGGTCAAAGTATTGCTTACAAGTTATTTAATCCTCATCTGTATTCTCTCCAAGTGTTTACTGCTCATTGAATCTTAGTTGCCATTCTTCCTGAGACGTTCAACACACTTTAAATGAACGATCTGCATGTTATGGTTGCACAGACCCAGTCAAGCATTGTGATATTTGCTCAAGATAAATTCTTCAATATTATAGATTGCGTTTTATTTTCAGAATCATTGTGTCATTTTATTTATTGTGAACAGTGTTAGTTCACTGGTAACGGATTCCGTACAACACATTCAATTTTAACAGTTTCCTACTTAGCACAGGAATATTTCCTGCCTACATGCACTCTTTAGTAGCTGTAAATTCCTTGTATACTTTCTGGAGCAGTAGAGCTTCGTTCATTTTTTTCTACAGTCAAATTATAGCGACTTATTATATTGGACTATATTCCTGAAAACATCATCCCATAGGTTCCAAGCAAGTCTCCTTTGGCGTGACTAAACATAGTGTGATCAAGTATTTTTACAGGATGGTCGAAGAGATCTCTGTTTATTTTGTGAATTCAGTTAAAAAATGCCTGATCCTTTATGACAACACTCCTCTGGTGATTTGAACTTTCAGTCACGTGAAGAAATTTTCTTGAAAACTGTCCTTAAAATAGCAATAACAGAAATTCTTGCACACATGAACCCTAGCAATGTTTTATATTTGTTATTGGTGATGCGGTTGCTTCTTCACGAGTTTGTGCATTTCCAGGCAATGGATTCCCACATCTGTGGGGATGTTGGATTAGCTTAGGGAGGTTCTCAAGATGTCATTCCAGGTTTTCCTCTGCCCATGTGGTGCTGTGATCGCTGAGTATTATATAACTGAGAGCACATCACTTGGGTTGGTGAGTTTTATGTCAGCAAATGGACAATGTAACACACTCATCACAGTCGGTCATATGTGGCCAGTGCCTCAATAGTGGGGACATTTTTTTTGGTCCATGGGTGATAACTCTTCACTTCTTCGATGTGTGTGCTGTAAGTGGCCCAGGCTTTTGTTACATACAAGAGAGTGGGAAACACGGTTGTTCTGTAGACAGTAAAATGTGAGGCTGGATGAACACAGCAGGCCAAGAGCATCTCAGATATCTTCTTTACTCTCCATCTTCGGTCCGCCTCCCCCTCTCTCCCTATTTATTCCAGTTCCCTCTCCCCATCCCCCTCTCTGATGAAGGGTCTAGGCCCGAAACGTCAGCTTTTGTGCTCCTGAGATGCTGCTTGGCCTGCTGTGCTCATCCAGCCTCACATTTTATTATCTTGAATTCTCCAGTATATGCAGTTCCCATTATCTCTGTTCTGTAGACAACGAGCTTGGTGCTCGGTTTGAGTCACAAACCTTGAACTCCTGGTTCCTCAGGCGCCTGAAGGCTGCACTGGCACCTTGCAGTCAATATTGCATTTCAGCATTTTAGTACAACCGAAGGAATTCCATCTGCTCCAGGATCGTTTTGCTCAGCTGTGGATGTGTGTTTGGCCTCAGGATAGAATGGAGATGGGCTGATATGGGAACAGGTAGTGTCTTGTGGGTTGATATCAGTGAACTAATACATGCTAAAGGAATATGTAAGATTTTTTAGATCAAAAGACATGCAGGTAATACGAAAATCAATTCATACAGTTGATTTGGTGAGTTGTGAATGTTAAATTAGAGAAATTATATCACCAACTCCACAAAATGCTGTAAGGACACAAGCACATAAAAGAATTGATCGATTTTCTTTAAATACACAATAATTATACTGGCTAAGGTAAAGAGGTGAAACTGGTGAATTAGAAAATGTATCCCATTAAACTGAGAAAAGGAGAAACTAACCAATGATCCAGCCATTCACAAATTTATGTGTAAGACCCAATGGCAGCTCTTGCAAATGTTAAACAACAGACCTGATAGTACTCTTGCATTCCTAATTTAATCATTGACCAGATCCTGAAATTAACTGGAAAGCATTACTCTTGCCACTCATTGATTGATTGATTGATTGTCACTTGTAGTGAAGAACAGCGCAAAGATTTGTTTATGAGCAGTTAAGGTTGATCATAGTATGCAAGGACGTACAGATCGGAGGTTGTAAGAAGACTTGGAGACATGCAGGTTACAATGCACAGGGCGTGCACTAGGCAAGATCAGTGTCAACAGACTCAGCATTATTTGAGGTTAGAGAGTCCATTCATCAGTCTGATAATTGCCGGGAAGAAGCTGCTCCTGAACCTGCTAGTGTGCATGGTCAGGCTTCTGTATCTTCTATCAGACGGAAGCGATTGTACGCTATCTTTGCCAGGGCGCAATGGTCTTTGATGAAGTTGGCAGCGAGTTATGTAAATGGAATCCTTCGGCATAATGTTGGGTTCTGTGATGATCTGGTCTGTGCACACCACCTCTGTAGTTCCTTACTGTCCCGAGCACAACAGTTGCCATACCACCCTGACAGAATGGTTTCAATGGCGCATCAATGAAAGTTGGTGAGGCTCCTTATGGACATGCCAAATTTCCTGAACCACCTGAGAAAGAAGAGGTGTTTTTGCACCTACTGGGTCGTCGTATCTACGTGGGAAGTCCAGGGTAGGTTGCAGGTTATCGTCACTTCAAGGAACTTGACGTTCTACAACCTCTCAATCTCAGTTCCGTTGATACAGATAGGACGTGTTGTTCTCGTTTCGTTTTGAAGTCAATGATTAGTTCGTTAGTTTGACAGACATTGATAGAGAGGTTGTTCTCATTGAACCACGTCACCAAGCCCTCTATCTCCCAACTGTATTTTCACTGATCGATGTTCAATATCTGTTCTACTACGCTGGTTTTGATACAGACATTTAATTGGCATTCGTTCAGAATTCGGCAACAGAGTCGTGGGTGTACAGGGTGCACAACCGGGGCTGAGGCCTTATCCTTTGGGGGCACCAGTGTTAAGCCTTATTGTGAAGGAGATACAGGTACCAATCTACACTGATTGTGGTTTGTGAGTCAGAAAGCTGGTGATCCAGCTGCAGAGTTGGAAGCCCAGACCCAAGGTCAGGATTGAGGGACATAATCAGTTGTCTTGACTCTTTTTTCTTTCTTTTATGAATGAAAGATTTTCAAAAAAGCAGAGCTGCTGCATGGTTGATATTTATGTGTTGTTGAAATTGAATTTTTAATCCCCGGAATCTGACAAAACTAAATCGAAGCAGAACGAGTTTACAGAAATATCCAAGTTACCAATGTGCTATAACAAACTTCTAAATCTCCCTGATACTGTGCACCTATGTTTCAATTCACTGTAGATATATTTAGTTAAGTATAGACACTGGCCCTGACTCTAGGATGAAGTTTATCAAGAATTATTTGGGTTCTGGTTTGCCCAGCTCAGTTCCGTTATTTTCAGCATGAAGTGGGACAATTGGAGATGTTATTACACTAAGCCACAGCCAGCGTACCCATATACCATTATCAAATAACAGAAGAAAGGCAATTTTATATAATAGTTGGGAATCTCGAGTTTCACCATTCTATCTGTTGACTTCTGTTTTGTTTATAGGATTTCATGATTTGCGAAGTTGACACATTTGATAAAACATTGGCCTTATTGCAATGGGCTGTGACTCCCACGTCATGTGAAGTATCTTCATCTATTTTTGAACAGGGTTCCCTTCAGGTCAAGACCTGGAAGACTTATGCAGTACCCGATGTTAGCGTCTATGAGTCTCTCATTGTTGTGTATGTGCTGCTGAAAGCACTGTCGACAACAATTTCCATCACTCTGCTGATCATATTATGTAAGCTGATGGAGTACTGTTATCTATTTTTCCCCTTCAATTATTTATTGTCATGCCCAATTACCCCTTAACAATTAATCCTTCATAATCCGATTTGGGTAATTCATTTTTTACTGTAACAATACAGTCTTATCACGTGGTCTGCATGGTGCAAGGACAGTTTGCAACAATGTTCCATCTGGAGCTGCTGGTCTGCAAAATAAAGTCACTCCACGGTGTGGATTTTTCAGTGAGTCAGCCTGAGAAAGGTTTTGTTGAATACACTGATGCGCTTGTAACATGTAAAAGAATCCTCAAAGGATGGTTATGTGGAAGAACCGGTGGGTGGAAGGCATGAATGAATAGCTACGTATGGCAGGGCGCATTTACACAACAGTACTGTTTTCATGTCCTCATTTAGTTAATGAATATTAATAGATTCTCCTTCGCAAGGATTCTGTTTATTCAACACAATAGTTAGCTTCTCTACTCACATATGGCTATTTCGGCAAGGCGTTTCATTCCAAGAGTTGCCATGGGACCATCATTCACTGCTAGAAACTTGTTAGCCTTTTGAGAAAATTCTAGTTAAACTTTGATGATACCTGGACAGTCAAAAAATTAATAGCTGCACGCAAGAATGATAACTGTCGTGGCATAAATGACAGCTCATCTGTGTGAAGCATGAAACTTTGTGGCCACCAAGATAGACGAGTGTGAGTGTGTTAACAACTGAAATCGTTTCAAGAGACAGCTAGCATACATGAATGATGAGGAATCCATCAGACCTCTACATTCATTAACAGAATCAGAAATGGGAAAAAAAAACCTTCCCTTGATAAAAAGGATTCACATTCCACGAGCTAATATAATTAATAAAATAAATTGTTATTGTTTATTTCACCGCTAATGATTCAAACATTAGACTATCCAAGGAGCCTTCATGTCTGATGAGGGAATGCAAGAAGCCTGAGTCAGCAAAATGCAATAAAACTAATATCAAATCTGATCTACTGATGCACAAGACTGACTTATGCAGTTATCGAAATTACCTTGTAGAAGGAATAAAGCAAGAACAAATCACTTAGCTCCTCGAGCCCGCTTCATTCCTCTAGACCATGCCTAATCATTTACCACAGCTCTACCTTTCCGTAGCATTTCTTAATTCATTGAAGTTAAGAGTAACTCGGAGTCTATCAGGCTATTGCTTGAACTTTCCGCCCGCTTCAACATTTAACTTAAGTAATCTCTCTTGAACATTCTTTGCATCCTCCTTCTAAATCACTCCCACATCAACTTTTGTATTGTTTTTTGCATAGCTGAAAAGGTTATTACTAGAATCTCAAAATAACGCAATTACACGTATAACTTGATACGTTAGATGAAGACTTGAAATGATTTGTACTTGGATGGAGGGCTACATGAGACAAAGAGGAGAAAAAGACATTCTACAAAATAAAGTGTAACACATTTTGCTTTATTCTATTGCTCAAATGTAAACATTTTAACAAACAGTCTGAGTGGATACTTCACACCATTCTTTAATTCAACTCGCAAATTCGCTTGGGTTCCGGCATTAAAGAATATAAGACCTCTGTAACTGCAGCATATCACCGCTTTCCAGGAGAATGAATGGTGAATTACTGAAACCAGAAACTCAGGAATACGTGACATTCGCAAGTTGGACGTAGTGAATTATTACAAAATATATAATAGATGCAACAAAACCAGTTTATTTTATATTTTCTGGAGAGTAATATATGCTTCTAAGTATCCGTCAACTGGAATACTAACAATCATTTTTTCATAACACATTACGTAGTTTCTATTTGAGGGAGAGAGAGCAATGATCGTTAGTATTTGGTCGAGATGCGCTTGCAACAGCATGATAGATTTTCGATGCTCCTCCATGAATTTTAAAGCTTGAAGCAGTCTTCAAGACTTGAAATGTCTCCTATGTTGCCAACAATTAGTGACTGTGTTTAGCACAATCATCTGGATCAAGAAAATAAGAATTGTTCATGACTTTTTATAAAGTAGCAAATCCAAAAAAAACGGTCCAAAGACAATGAAATGCACATCGAAATACACACAGCATCGAAGCCATCAAGTTAAAGATGACTTCAATATCCATCCGTGCTGAAATCCTTGCAGCATGATATACTCATTTTTCTCTCTAACACCATTCACTTTAACAAAAACTGAAATGTGTCACATATCGGCCATGTTCTTCCAGATTGCAAGCTGTATTGTCCCGCACTTCGCTCCATATGCTGTTTTTTTTTTGCAACCAACGTGATTCTAATGCTCTACCAAAACGGCTTTATGACTCCTCCTTTGTTATGACATGAAAGCTTGTAGGCTTTCAGAGTTCAGTTGCATGATTAAAAGGCCTGAAATATCAGAGCCTTATCGATATCGAACCTTCATCTCTACAGATGTGGCACTGGTCCTGCCCATGCCAGCAAGATTGTTTTCTGTCAGCATTCCCAGCGTCCTACTTCTTTTTAATCCTGCCAATATTTTACTGCAACATCGAAATATTTTGATCAGAGAAACAGATTTTTTTAAATTCAAATTAAATTTGTGCCCCAATTCTCATCTCAACTGTCGCACTTATAATTCTGTCAGTGTTGTTTCCAGTTGTCACACAGAACTTGGAAATCTGTTAACCTTGATTCTAATTTCACAATGTGCACCTCCGAACTTGACTTCCATTCGTTGAATTTTTTTTTTGTTTATTTGTGGGACAGGCTATCAGTGAATATGCAGTAGACAGTCATTTACTGCAATGACGACATTAACTGTCTTGAACCCTGCTTGCAGACTTTTTATTAATGTTTTCACTTTCTACAACTTCGTATCAACAGTTCTAATATTGTCACTTGTTTAAATAAATCTTCTGAATTTTTTTTAAATTTATGTTCGTCGGGAATTTCCACTCATACCACATTGAGTGAATGATTGCTGCCATTCTGGAATACAGCGTCTTCATGTACAGCCTTCAGCCAAAATGGAGTTCAAACAATCAGAGGAGCTTGAGATCTACTTATCAACAATGAAAACAAAGAAAGTGAAATTCGCAAACTCAATACACATGGATTTCTCACCACATTTTGTCACAAAAAGCTGACATTCGTGCGTAATAGTTGAAGACAACGCAATGTTCCAGTATTTTGCAATGAATAAAGTAACTATCGTACTGAAAACATGATATTTTAGGGACAGAAATGTTTGAAATATTGAGCAGTTCAGGATGCATTGTTGGACAGAGAAGCAGACTTGGAGTTTTAGGTACATTAACTTCCGTTGGATCACCCAGATGTCTAGTCACTTTTCCTTAAAATGACGACTATTGTGCTTGCAACTCAATAGTTTAATGAGACATAGCTTCTTATATTATCCTGAGCTCAGTAGTAAGCAAACCGGCAGCAAATTACACCACCAAACAGAATTAGGCTCTAACCAGTTTTAAGGAAAATTCAATTTTCCTACTTAGCGTTGGCGCCATGTTTTTTTTTTAAATCCGTTCAAGCAATTCTCTTTTGAAAGTATTGCTGAATCAGAATGCATTGCATTTCCTGTATCGGCATCTCTCAAGCTTCACAATTATCTTCAGAAAAAAATAATCTCGTTCAATCATTGTTTTCCTTTTGCAAATAATCTGTGCAGAATCTTTTGTGACAAATATTCATTCCAGAGATTTCCTTTTTGTCTTTTGCAGCGTGTGGGCGTTGTTTACTCAGTCAGTATTTGTTCACTCCACATTCCCTAGTCAATGTAGGGGTCAGCTGCCTTCTTGAATTGAATTGAATCACATTGTCACCTGTCTTCAATATAAAAGTGAGTAATTTAGCCATGCAAAAGCGCCATTCTTTTTAACTTAAAATGAATTTTAAAAAATGAAAGATAACTTGGAGAGAGTCCAAGGTTTCCTCCCTTCACTGCTACTGTCCCACTCCAGGCTATACCAGCCCACGCCATGCTACCACTACAGTCCGGCTCCGGGTTTCACCAGACTGCTCCATGCCCAATCCCCCATCCCGATTCCTGGCGAAGCTGACAAATGCCCACGCCATGCCATGCCATGCCGTCACCTGGACACCGATCAGGGCTTCTCCAGGACACTCCACATGGAATCAAGAATCCCATTCCAGGCTTCAGATGGGTGACTCTTATCATGTTGCGTCTCAAGAGGTCATCACCACTCCGAAGCCCACTGAAGCTGTCGTCATATTGAAGAGCTGCTTTATAAGGTTACGTTTTATCGAAAATTAAATAAAACTGAAAGAAAAAGGGGAAATATTGCTGCAGCCCACAGCGTGTAGGTACAGTCTGATTGAATTAGGCTTATTGTCACGTGCACCTGAATGATTGCAGTGAAAAGTTTAGAAGGTCGGCACTTATGGCACTATCTAAGGTATGAGGTAACGAGGCATCGATACTTAAGTGTTTTGTGCAAAATTGAAAGAAGAATAATCGAAAGTAGAGCAGTAGAAATAACAAAAAAGAACAGTACTTGGATTACAGTTGTTTAGACACCAGTCTGTGTCAGATCTTGACCTCCTGTACTCAAGAGCCTCGCCTCCCCGCGACAGCCTCGAGTTAACAACGACCTCGCCTCCATGTGGGATCCTTTGGCCCAGGACCTGTCTTTGACACTCGCCTCTCTGTGCCTGTTCTCCAGTCTGGGACTCGTTTTGTAGGGGAGGTGAATGTATTTGGCGCAGTGGAAGTACTGGTATAGTGACGTGGTTAAAGACAAGGTGGTTTGTGGATTGGAATGGTAATATAGGTGAGATTGATTCCATTGATTTGCAGCTCTTGACTATACACGTGATTGCCTTAATCCCTTTAGAGCTTATTGGGGAAGAATATGTGGGGAGCTGCAATGCATCATATACTTTATAATGGTGATCAAGGAGACCTGAGCCCCTTGGCATGATCAGAGAATGATCTTCTTTAAACCACATCTCCCATGCTCGTCAGGAGAGCAGGGATTCGGTACTCTTGCCTCTTGCCTCTTCATGGGCAGTTACCAAGGGAATCCTTATTGGTTTAATTTCCTCTGCTTCATAATATATTTAAGTTCAGCTAGTTGTCGTGTCTGACCTAAGGTTGTAGGCAGAAAATGGTAGCAAGGCCGCAGTATCATACACGTTTCCTCTCACAGGTTGGAACCGTCCAATCGCACCACTGTTGCCACCAAGATTCTAGAAAGCCAGCCAACTATACATTGCACACCACGTTAATGAGTTGAACTCTCACAACATGTTGTAACGTTTCACTATTAGGAGTCTAGTTGTGGGGAGCAGTAACTCGCCAAGGTAACCACATCTGAGCACTAAGAGGTGCCAATTAACAGGCAGAAGCCAACACCTCTTAGTTTGACAGAGGGCACCAAATGGTCCATGTTGTATGTAGAGAACTGCCAGGTTGCAAGGCACCTTATAGGCGCCTTGTAAGGTGTGCTATATCATATACAGTCCATAGTGAGAGGGTGGGAACTGGAGGCTGGATTTTGCCAAAATCGTGTGCAATACTTAAGCCGCAAATCAAGCTAGGAACAAAATTCTCAGCCCCAAACCCCACTCGTGGTTTCTGTTTACTTAAGATCTCTAAGGCTTATCCATTTATGATGGAGATAAGGAATTTCATCTGTCCCAGAACGGTGAATCTGCATTGTGCATGACTGCAGAGGTCTGTCGAGGCTGGGTGGTTAATTATAGCCATCAGAACGAGGAACAGGGTGAGGCTGTTCAGCCCCTCGAGCCTGTTCGACCATTGAATATGATCATGGTTGATCGGATATTCCTCACATCTACTTTGCTGCCCTTTCCCTTTAACGTTTATTCCCAAACTGATCAAGAATCTGTCCATCCCAGCCTTAATATTAAACAAGGATACTTATTTCACAGGTCTCTGTGGCAAAGTGTTCTAAAGACTCACAACTCTCTGAGAGAAGGAATTTCCTGTGAACTCAGCCTTAACTTGGGATCCCTTTAATCGGAAACTCTGCCTCTGGTCATAGACTCTTCCATGAAGGGAAACACCCTCATAACATTTGCCCTGTCAAGCCTCTTAAGAATCTTTAATGCTTCAATGAGATCACCATTCAAGCCTGATATAGACACGTATTTTAGAACATCCAAATCTGAAACAAAATACAGGACACTGTCAAAACTAGGCAGGGCTGGCAGCATCTGTGCAGAGAAAAATAGATTAATGTATCAAGACTAGTACAACTTCTTCAAAACTGATTAATAAGGTAATTAAAGATTCTCGGGAAAGGGTATGGAAATGGAATTGACATTATCAAGTCAGCTGTATTCTCATTGGATGGCAGTGGAATTGATAGACAGAATGGCCTCCTTCTGTTCCCACATTTCACTTTGTGTCCCTGTCTCTCGAGCACTAACTGCTTCTGCACAATCCAGAAAGAGCTCAGCACTGTGCCTGCAAACTGGTGTCCATCGCCCACATTGTACTCACCCTGGCAACAGCAGTATGGGCATTGTGACTGTCGCCATAATTGGGTATTTAGAGTGATGGAATTGACATAAACCCGACGGAAATTCTTATTTTACAGACTTTATCCGTGACTGTAAACACTTCATTATGGTATATCAGGCAGAGAATGCAAATCTCTCATTTTACACTTGTACATCTATCAGTATAAAAAAAAACTTGGGAGTCCTAAACTGCGGGATCTGTCACCATGGAAACATCACCAAAGACTCTGAGACAGTGCATTAAGATTCTGCTTTCTGTGAAGATGTGTATATAAATCCTAAAGATGCTATATTTTCTGTTAGTTCACATTCAAATTATGTCCAAAACTATCTTTGGAGATGTAAGTGACAGGTTAGATTTAAAGCAAAAGCCGTGCAGTGTTTTACTGTAACTGGAAAAGCAAGGAACGGCAATACAACTATAAATGGTTGATCATTGAAGAGAAAATGTTATGCAGCTAGTTGAGTTTTTCTTTGAGATAGATGAGGACACGCCGGATGTGAGAGAGTGGGATGACACAGAAAAGTACACATCTTCGTGGACCGCTCTATATGATTGTTAAATTAAATTGACAGTCGGGGTAAATTAAGTTAAACAGATCCTTTCAATACCTCAGGAAAACAGAAGGTGTTTCTGAAATGTACTTCCTACTGTAATTTAACGATAGATGAAAGATGGACAGCGAGAGGGGGGAACAGAGAGGGGGCGGGACAGCGAGAGAAAGGGGGTACACAGAGGAGGGGACAGTGAGACTGAGTGAGATGGACAGTGAGAGAAAGAGGGTCAGAGAAATAGCGAGAAAAACAGAGTGGGCAGTGAGAGACATACGCATACTGCGGGGGGTGGGGCAGTGTGTGGGAGAGAGAAAGGGATAATAAGTGTGAGAGAGAGGCAGCGAGAGTCAGGGGGAGGGCCAGTTCGGGAGAGAGAGTGAGGGGAGACAAAGACAGAGAGAGAGGTACATGGGCAGACAGAGTGAGAATAGGGTACAGAGAGAGGGGGACAGAGAGGGGAACTGAGAGTGAGAGAGAGGGGGAGAAGGAAACATAGGATTTGAGATGGAGAGGGGACAGATAGAGAGGCGACGGAGCCTGGGGGACGGGGTGGGGGCGGTAGGGGTTGGTGGAGGAACGCAGAAAGAGGGTGTTCAGAGAGAGAGGGGAGACTTGGAGTGGGGGAAGAGAGAAAGGCAAAGAGCGAGAGAATATATATGTATATATAGAGAGAGAGATGGGGGGCAGAGAGAGACAGAGAGAGCGAGTGAGAGAGAGAGAGTCTACTGTGAACCCACATTCTCCCAGCAATGGAAAACATGGGGAGAGGGAGGGAGGTTAGAGAAAGGGAGATTTGGAGGTGGAAAATGTGCAAGAGGGAGAGACAGTGAAGAATAATGATGGGGGGAACTGTGATAGAGACAGAGAGAGAAAAGGAGAATAGACAGTATGGCGGGAACATCGTGAAGTCGGAAGGGGATATGGAGGGAGAGTGAAAATAGAGTGATGAATTCTGCTGAGTCCAGCTCTAAATCGGTGACTGGAGATGAAACCAAGGACGCAGTGACTTAAAATCAACTCCTGAGCTCTCCTGTCCCCTCCCCTTCCCAGAGGGCTAGGACATGGGGACAAGTCTGTCTCTCTGCCCAGCTCAGCTTCGTCACCTCAAAGACAAACAACAATATATTTCACAGCTTTTAAAGAACATTTTTATTATTTTCAAATTAAATTTATCGGTACAGGAAATGGAATGATGCCTTTTCTCCCTGGCCCCTGAATTGAGAGAGACATTCAAAACTATCCCTGTAACCCGTGTATTAAAATTGGAACAGCAGCACGACCCTTAGCCTGCTACCATAGTGACAGGCTACATCGTTGCTGAAAAAATTGAAATGAGAAAATCCTGGATGGATTGATTAATGAGTGAATTTGAATGATTGATGAATTCGGGTAAAGGGATATTTCAGCACATTCTTCAGCTGCTGCCTGAACTTAGTCTGGGTCACGGCATAAATCGCGGTGTTTGTGCAGCAACTGAGGAGCTGCAGCATGAAGCCCAATTCCTGCACAAAGCCACCTAGACACATGGACTTACACCCAACAAACCACTTCCGGTACCATGTAGAATACGCCATTAATGTTGACCATGACAGTATGAAATTGGCTGAGATCACAAACAGTAAAATGATGGATTTTTTTCGATTTCTCATTTCTGTGTCAAACTGACCGTCCCCATTGGTGTGAGCCCGGAGTCTCCTGCGGGCTCTGCTGGCCACTAAAATGTGTCTGACGGTGAAAACATTGAGCAGCAGAATCAGGAGAAATGGGAGAGCCGGGGTTAGAATGTGGTGGAGGAACTCGATTGTGACCCAGGCACGAGATGATTGAACATCGTCTGTTACATCACAAAACCAGGGGATGTTCAGCAGCCAATAGCGAGCTGTGAGCATAAAATACCAGAAAATGTTCTTTAAACAGCTCAGCACAGTCACTGTTCCCAGAACCACAGCCGCCGTTTTCTCACTGCAATATTTACTTTTCAGCTTCTGGCAACAAATGGTCACAAATCGATCAAAGGTGAAAGTGACGGTGAAACAGACAGAACAGTCAGTGGCTGCATAAAGCAGGACGGTGTGGATATTACACACAGGGATAGACCGCAGGAAATAAAACTGTTCCTTATAAAACAATGGGAATGTGTCCCAATATCAGGTCGAGGATAATGACCAGCGGATGTCTAACTGCCATGGTCCCTGGGTAACGACTGACACATGGAGACAATCCACAATCTTTATAAAGCAGGATGAAGGTTGTCACTACGTTAACTGAGAGGAAGGCAAAGAAGCAAATTATACATCAGCCTGAAGGCACTATTAACAGATTATTTGAGGATGTAGTGAAATTTTCAAAAGTGTCTCTGTATTCAATGATTTACTGAAATAATCTGAGCTGAAGTAACAAATGGTAAGTTCTAAATTACTTACAAAAGTGCAATACAAAAAAACAAGAAATATTTCCTCTCCAAACACAAACACACATCCATTAGAACTGATGCTTTTTTCAACATTTCTACCACTTGAACACTCAAGAGGACACAGGTCACTTCTTTACAGTTCTGGATTTGGAGACTGAAAACGTTGCCGAGCTGAAGGATTGTCTGCCAGTTTCCTTGAAGTCAAGTCGAGATTGGAAATTTCTGTCTCTTTGTCCAATTTGCAATATTCTGTAGCACAGAAATGTAAATGCAGGGAGAATGTAATCACCCCTGTAACTGTCCAACAGGACTTGGAAACAGTGTTCCTTTCTCCCTGGAGTATGATCTATTCCTTTGGTATCTTATCCTTTGTTCTATTAGCTGATATCCGGCTGTCACAAATAATGTTAGTTAGAGAATGTTCTGGACAATTTCATTTTTGTAATGCTCTGGAGAATGCCACTTGTAGAATGACCTGTTCATGGAATGTTCCAAGTAATGTTCTAAGCAATTCCCAAGGTCAAGGAAAGGCCACATTCCCCCCAGAATGTGACACATGGAGATGGCAGAGGAGTATTTGGTTTTCAAAAAACACACAGGCAAATAATTCAGATGCATCAGGTGTTCATTTAGCCCTTCAAACCTGCTCCACTATTCAATAACATTTGGGCTGATCTGATTATGTCCTGAGCTCCATTTTAGAGGAACTTGTTGTCATTTAACCCTCTGGATTCCTGACACTGATCAGGAGACACGTGGACACTTCTTGGCACCAATTTCCTTCACGCATTTGCTCAGAAGCCACAATGACGGATGCCCAAATTACATATTCCATCAGATTTAAATTTTAATGTTATATTAAATCTATCTTCCACATGGCAATTAAAAATATACACTCTTTTTGTAGGTATCAATATTCAGTTGCAATTCGGATATGTGTTTATTTCATTTGACTCACCTTATTTTATCTAGCAAACTACAGCTATACCTCCTATACTCCCATGTCAGTATAAAATTAAGTTAGGGGTCTTGTGTATGGAATATCAGGAATTAAAATAAAAATTAAAGAGCAGGACAGCAAGTCTTATAATCTTCAGATCATGACCTGAATCACATGTAAATTAGCAGAGAAGGACAAAAATCTGGTAGTAAATGTGCCACTAAAGGAATGGTGCAAGATGCCTTGTTACTAAGGAATTAAAATCAAACCAGTAGAAATCAGTGATAGAAGGTTAGAAAGCATAGAATCCGTGTGGCCAATGATGAGGAACCTTAAAGGAAAAAAAAATGTTTTGTGTGATTTGTGTAAGGGCGTCCTAACAATAGTCAGGATGTGTGGCAGAAAATAATTCTGGAGATCAAAAAGCCATTGAGGTAAAGTGCAATACCATAATCATTGGGAGCTTCAATATTCGGGTGGACTGGGACCATCATGTTAATAACAGATCCCAAGCAAAGGAATACGTGAAACATATGAGATATTTTGTGGACCAGTTTGTTGTAGAATCCAGTAGGGAACAAGCAATTCTGGATATGTTGATGTATAAGGAGGCAGACTTTATGAGAGAGCTGAAAGTGAAGGACAACTTCGGGGGCAGTGATAACAATATGGTCGATGTCACCCTGTCGTTTGAGATGGAGAAGCTGGAATTATATCTAAAACTACCATTGACTAAACATAGTGACAAATACATGATGGATGAGGGAGCCAGAGTTGGTTGGAAGGGGAGCTTTGCAGTGAAGACAGTAGAGTGGCAATGGTTGGTGTTAGTTGGTGTTATTGGGGAGGCATTGCAGGAATTCATCACAAGAAATAGAACACATACTAAGGACAGCAAAGATAGGCTAATGTAACACCACTGCTCAAGGCGGGAGAGAGACAGAAGGCGGGACATTTTAAGGTTGTTCGGCTGACTTCGTTTGATAGTTAGATTCTTTTAGAACATAGAACATAGAACAGTACAGCACAGAACAGGCCCTTCAGCCCACAATGTTGTGCCGACCATTGATCCTCATGTATGCACCCTCAAATTTCTGTGACCATATACATGTCCAGCAGTCTCTTAAATGAGCCCAATGACATTGCTTCCACAACTGCTGCTGGCAACGCATTCCATGCTCTCACAACTCTCTGCGTAAAGAACCTGCCTCTGACATCCCCTCTATACTTTCCACCAACCAGCTTGAAACTATGACCCCTCGTGCTAGCCATTTCTGCCCTGGGAAATAGTCTCTGGCTATCAACTCTATCTATGCCTCTCATTATCTTGTATACCTCAATTAGGTCCCCTCTCCTCCTCCTTTTCTCCAATGAAAAGAGACCGAGCTCAGTCAAATTCTCTTCATAAGATAAGCCCTCCAGTCCAGGCAGCATCCTGGTAAACCTCCTCTGAACCCTCTCCAAAGCATCCACATCTTTCCTATAATTGGGCGCCCAGAACTGGACGCAGTATTCCAAGTCATTTCAATTTTCTTCATTATTAAGGACAAGAATACAGACAACTTGGAATTGCACGGTTAAATTAGGCTAAGCCTGTTTGGCTTCAGCAAGCAGAGATCAGGCCTGATAATTCTGTTAGAATTCTTTGAAGATGTAACTTTAAAGTTAGATAAGGGAAAACCAGTGGATGTGATCTACTTGAATTTGCTGAAGATCTTCGATGAGGTACCACACAGGAGGCTGCTGAATAGAATAACATCCCATGGTTTTAGGGGAAAGATACTGACATGCAGTGAGGATTGGTTTGCTGGCAGCTGGCCAAGATTAGGAATAAAGTTGTTTTTTTTTTCTTTCAGGATGGCTGCTGGTGACTGGCAGACTTTCACCAAGTGAGTGTTGAGACTACAACTGTTTACATGGTATAGAAATGATCTGGATGAAGGAACTGAGGCTATTGTTGAAAAGCTTGCAGATGACACAAGGATAGGTGGACAGAGAGACAGGTAGAGTGCTGGAAGCAAGGAGGCAGTAGATGACAAATCACTGAAGGTGGCAGGAAATTTTAATAAAATTGAGGACACACGTGGGATGCTTTATTATTCAAGGCATTAATTGTAATAGTGACGAGGCCATGTTGAGTTGCTCAGATATTTGGTTAGGACACAATTGAAGTCGTGTGTGCAGTTCTGACCACCATACTATCGGAAGTTTGTGATTTTACTGGCAGGGATTCAGAGGAGATGCACCAGGATTTTGCCTGGAATAAGGCCATAAGGCAAAGTGGCAGAAGAAGGATATTCATTCCATTGAGTCAGCTCCACCATTCATGGCTGCTCTGATAACTCAAGTCTCTTTTCTTCCCTTTCACACTTGATTCCTTTATTGAATAAAAATCTTTCATCGCACATCCTGAAATGTACTTAATGGCGTAGCCTCAACAAACTTCTCTGGTGTGGAATTCCACATAATCACTGAATGTAAATGTAGTGATTGGAATGATGCCAGTCAGGTAGGCCTCAGAATACGGGTTCCCTGACTGAGGATGTTAATGTGAGTCAATCAGAGATCCCTGGCTGAAAGACATAAACAGGAGTGTCAGAGGTTCTGTTCATTCTGAGAGATGGCTGTGAGGGAGCTGGATCAGGGCCAAGGACTGTCCACGTGAAAGGAAGAATGTCTTGGTGACGATGTACCTCCCTCCATGGAGTAATTTCAATAAAGTTATCATAGTCCTGTTGGACAAGAGGGCTATTCTCTCATGGGAGAGAGGGGAGACTAGTGGTAATATAAACTGAGGGTCTCCACGCCTCAGCGAAGATGAGGTGTTAAGATGTAGAGTCCTTCATGGGAATCTCAACTAGAAATAGAGTTGAAGTCACCCTGTTGGCATCCCTTTGAATTACAAACCATCCATCCAGCTAACTGAGCTCGCCTATCCTCAACCAGGTTCACCGCCCTCTGAGAGGAAATAAAAAGCTGCCTGTTCTTTGTCTTAAATATATGTCTCCTTGTTCTGCGATTCTGCTGTCTGCTCCCGTACTCTCCCATAAAGAGAAACAGCCTCTCCACATTTTACCTCTCATTTCCCCCAACAATCTTGAACATTTTAATAAAGTCGTTGGCAAGTAGTTTTGACTGCCGTCAGTTGTGATGCTGGAATGCATTGCATTCATGGTCAGTTTGTCAGCCTGTTTCCCAAGGGACACTTTTTTTTCTTATCAATACCACCGGAAAATTGTTCAGTTCTCTTCTTGAAAACAAAATTCCAATGTGTGGCAATGTGACGATAATGCTGGCCCATGTACTGCTCGCAGGATGGAGGCAATCCACTGACAACGTCCTGAGGTCATGCAATGATGTCAGATACAAAAAGAATTGTTTCCTGCGCTGTTTTTTGCCACCTCCCCATCCCCAACCACACTGAATCTTTTTTTTTTCTGAACTCAAGTCCTTAAAGTCACTCCTTCACTTCTGAGGGTACATGACACAGAATGTTACATTAAGGGAGGTAGCTATTCATTCATTTGTTTCTCTGCTGATTCTCTTAATAAGCTTTTCAACTACTGCCACTCTGGCCAATCCTGCCCATTATTCCTTTTCAGGCAATTATTCATGCTTGTTCGAATGAATCTACTAACATCTGGCTGTGAAATAGCATTTCTCCTCACGTTGTCAATACTTCTTTTGCCAATTACTCTCAATCTGTGGCCTTAGGTTCACGATCTTTCCATCAACTGGCAACTGTTTCTCTCTATCTACTTTTTCCAGACTCTACAGGATTTTATGCATCCCCATCAAACCTCCATGGCCCAAACTTCTGCAATTTATCAACATCACTGAAGTTAAGAGACATGCACAGCTGACTGCATGTGGGAAATGAAGGAAGAGGGGAACGCTCCAATTTGGATCCCTCGTGTTAATACACAGCAGGCTGTTCACTCGCTTCCAATCGTCAGACCAGACTGAGAGCACTGTGCATAGGTCTGGTCTGTGGGTTCCAAACAAGAATATTACACAGATGGCAAAGAAGATTTTAAGGGATGTTAATAAAAACTGAGAGGTTGTGACTTTTCACAAGTGACTGAACAGTTTGAAGCTTCTTTCCTCCATAAATGAGAAAACTGAGAAGCGAATTAATATGGACTTTAGAATTAAAAAGGGATTTGGCACAGCAGATGTAGAGAAGGTAATTTTCCACGTGTGGGGAGAGCAGATGTGACTAATTAATTGCAGTCATCAATAAAAACAATGAGGATATCACAAGAAAGTGCTTTACACATGGAGCAGGCGGAAAGTGGAGGTTGCTACTGCATGGAGCAGAGGAGGCAGATTTCACAGGCACATAGCCAGTATGGAACGTTGGACAGAATAACCTTCCTCTTGCTTTAATGATGCAGTGCATCTGGCAGGGAATCCCTACATTTCCTGAAGAATTGAAAAAAAAGGGTGCACGGTTGGTTTTAGATGAAGTGGGTGCAGGGAGGAGCATGTGGAACATCAACAGCATCACAGAATCAGGGGTAAAATTGCCCGTCTCCATGGATCCAATGGAGCAAGTCTGCAACATAGTATGTGAATCACAAACTTACCCAACTGAGTCATCACTGATCAAGTATTGGGTAAAGCAGCAGTAGGGTTGCCTGGCAGTCAAATACAGATCACTTCTCAGTAAACAATCAACAGTGTTAGGAATATTATTGTGCAGTGTGTCAGCATGTTCAGGATTGAAGTAGTGTGTGGAAACAAAGTTCACGATGGACGAAGATTAGGGAACCCGAACCTGAATAATGGAAACTTCGATGATTGGGATTGAAAATTTCAGCGACTTACCATGAACAAATTTAATTTGCAATTGCATTAGGTCTTCAACATAGTAAAACATTGTAAGGTGTGAAACACAGCATCTACCAGCACAGCTTGACACTGAGCTTGAGAAGGAGACAGGCAATAAAACGGACGATACCTTGAATTAACAGGAGGAGAATATTCAGCCCATCAGTCCTGCACCATCATTCGAAGAAATCAAGGCTGATCTATCATAAACGTAAACTTCCTTTTTGTGTCAGCTCTTCGTTCTTAACAACCTGCTGGTATTTCAAATTGTCATCAATTTCCTCTTTAAATATTTACAGTGATCCGTCCTCCACAACTTTGTGGGAAACGATAGTCCAAATATATTTCAAGGTCTGAAGGAAGAACTATCTTCAGGACTCAGTTAAAGTGTTAGGAACCACTAATTGAAAACAAAGTCCCTAGTTCTAGATTCAAACACTACTGGATACATCTTCTCAAAATATTACATTCAAGCCCCCTCTGAATCATGACTTTGAATAAGACGATCTATCATTATTCCAATCTTTAGTGCATGAAGATCCAATCTGTAACTCTTGAAGAAATGAAACTTTCATCTCAGAAAGCAGCCTCGAGAATCTCTATTAAACTGCTTCTAATACGAGTATATCTCTCTTGAGTCAGGGTTTAAAACAGTCCACTCTATTCTCGTTGCAATCTCACTAAAGCTATTACAAGTACAACAGTTATGCCATTTTCGGAAAAAGTTTCCTGCCCCTTCATAGTAAAGGCCAAAATTCAATCTGCTGTAACAATTACTTGCCACACTTTTGCGCTGAAATTTTGAGTTTCATGCTCAAGAATACCCACATCCCTTTGTATTCCACTGATTTTGGAGTCTCCCTTAATTTAAATAACAAACAGAAATTTTGATTCCTCAGTCTAAATGATGATATATCTTTTTGTTTTCTCTGACATTGAATTCTATCAGCAGGTTATATGCCCAGTCATTTAATCTATCTGTATCTCGTTAGAGATTGTTTATGATCTCATAATGACATGCGACCACAGTATTTATTTGTATTAACAGCTAATATGGATACATCGCATGCTGCTCTATATTCATGCAGTATGTATATTCATGCAGTATCTATGTTCATATAAATCGTAAATAATTGAGAATTTGGACATATTATTTTGGCTCTCCACACGTCACGTCTTTCCAAACTGAAAGAAGACCCATTAATTTCAATTCTGTTTTCTATTTGTTAATCAATTCTTAATCCGTCCTCATATATTACTTCATAAACTTACAGCTCCCATCTTATGCAATAATCTTTTATTTGACATTTTAAAGGATATTCCCTGGGAATCAAATTCACAGCATCTACTGGTTCTCTTTTTTAGCTCCACTTGTCTGATCCCAAAAAAAAGCACGCGGGTTTGTGAAACCTAATTTCCCTTTCACAACATTTCCGTGATTCTGCTTGATATTCAGGATTAATTATGTTTCTTGCCATTTCCTCCTTATTAATGTATTCGAGTTTTTTTTTCCCCCCAACAACTCACTGGCCTACGGTTTTTTTGCGCCCTAATCTCTCCCTTCTTGAACAGGGTTATCCCTTCAACTGTTGTCCAATTGTCTGAAACGGTCCTGGAATCCACTGAGCTCCAATTATTGCAGCCAAGGCCTCCACTACCTCTTCAGTCATTTCACTTAAAAACTATGGATACAGGCTGTAAAGTCCCAGTGACTTTATTTTTGCTGTGCCTCAGTCCCATTAGTTGGTTAAAAACTTTTGTCACTTGTAAATCGTTGTTTCAAGATGTTTACTTCCATTAGTACCGCACTTGAACGTCTTTGCAATGTTTGTATTGTCCAGTAACATAATGACCAAGTAATTAACTGTCATTTTTGAGTTCCCATTATCAATTCCCCAGTCCCATCCACTGAGGTTCCCACACGTACTTGAGCTATTCTCAGCCTCTCTCTCTCGCTTTTTAGTTACACAGAGAAACTTCTGCCGTTTGTTTTTATATTTCTTCCCAACTTAAATTTGTAATCAATTTTCAACCGCACAATTGGCTTTTCAGCCAACCGTTGCTCGCTCAGAGAAAAAAAAAATCAATTCTCTGGCCGACGGCTGGTTTTCATCACTGTTCCTGCCATAGCATTTGAGTCGATCGCTTCATTGGCCACCTTTGTTATTCACAGGTCGATCATCTTCTCATCAAGCCCTTCATCTGAGTGAATAAAAATTTTCCAAGTGTCGTGAAATATCTGCTTAAATGTCTGTCATCGTTCATACACTGATCTTCCTTTTCATCTGTATTCACCTTCCGCTTCAATCAACAAGTCAGTCAAAGCCCCTATGCTGCTGGTTAGACGTCTGACTCTGTACAATGCTTGAGGGGGATTCATTGTTGCATGATATGCTGACAGAGTCTAACACTGAATTTCAATGGACCGATAAGAACAACTTTCAAAGATGTGATTCAAAGCTGCTGAAATGCATTGTCTCTCACGTTGCACCACACAGGATACATCGGGAGTTATTACACAAACCTGCATAACTTCATTATTTCTGAGTTTTGCAAGTACTCTAACAGAGTCCAAAAAGATGGTCAGGGAGGAAACCAGAGGGTACCATATGCACTATAACTACAGAATTGTACTCCAATCCAAAGAGAAAAAAAAATGCTTGAGGAGTATGTGGAAAGGATGGGGTGAAAATGAGACCGATTGGAAGACAGAAGCCATAGAAGGGCCCCCAGCACTGCGAAAACTAGAATGGAGGCATTATCACAGCAAACGTCAGTGCAGGTCATCAAGTTCAGGGTGATGGGGAATGGGATATGTAGCTCAGTGAGTACAGAGGTGACAGATGAACGGGACAATGTAGGTTAATGAGTGCAGGATGGGAGAACAGAACACTGTAAGTCAGTGAGGACAGGGGTGATATGTGAACAGGACAATAGAGGACCATGAATACATGGGTGATGGGTGAACAGGACTCTACAGGTCTATGAGTACGGGGTGAAGGGCTAATGGGACAGTGGTTTTTCAGTGCGTTCAGGCAGAAATTTTTATTCTGTTCTGCTTGGCGTACTGGTAGAATATCTTGAGATTCTTTCCAAACTTGCCTGCTCTCACTTCTCCATGACCCCGTGATACTCAGTCTCAGCCTTACCAGATTCTGTGGAATATCAACGATGTGTGCTCTGGGGTGCATAGTAGACGATTCAGCCGAAATATTTGGCGAGGCCTTTCTCAACGTTGTGATCATCTCATTATATTTTATCTGTTCTTCTCGAGGTCACAGTGACATTTTCACCAGACCTCCTGTTATGCCGGTGAAGTAAAGAAAGACACTGATCTTTCAAGAATACCTTGCATTCACTAGAATGATGCAGTGCATTCCTCTAGGCAGCTGACACTGCTCTAACCCTGTTGGAAACCCTAGAGCAGGCTGGGAAAGTGTTGCTGCCACAATACAGGTTCTTCGTTCAATCACACCTGTGTACAGATTTAGTCTGCTCACTGAAGAATTGTTGCACTGAAAGCAACACAGGGATGGTTCACTCAGCTGATTGCTGCAAGGAAAGTGTGAGCTTATGTGGAAATGATAAGCAGGCTGATCCAAAACCTGTTGGAGTTTATAAGCAATATGGATGATCTTATTTTAACACATAAAATTTTAAGGAGTTAACAACAGAAGCCATTTATGTCTCTTGGATTACTCCTCAATCCTGTTGCAGTAGAACAAGACGGGCTAATCAGCCTCTCGAACCTGATATCCATTTTCAGGAAGTGGCAAATCAGCCCCTTGAGCCTCTCACAATTGCCCCAAAGCATGCAGTGCAACATCAAGATGTTGGTATATGACTTTGTTTGAACATTTCAAACTTCTGTGACTGCTGCCTTTCAGTTGCTTCAGTGGTGGGAGTCCGGGAGAAAGTGCGAGAGCAGCCTGGGGAGGTAAGTTTCCACCCAAAAAATTTGGGAGTTAAGTAATACTTGCGAGACTCCACAAGTAGTGTCTCCCACCTTTCTATCTCCTCAAACCTAATAATATCGACTAAGTGTGGTGAGCAGGTAAGCTATTTGCATTCCCCCTCGCCTCGGAGGGGGTCGGAAGGCAAAGCCGGATTCTGTTTGAGTACATAATGGAGTAAACTTACTGGTGCAGCGAAAACTGCCAAACTTAAAAAAAACTAATTCATTTTAAATAATTAACGAAGTAGAGAAGGCTGGGCCAAGTGATGTGCTGTAGCTGGACGATGTGGGAGCTGGCTGATCCCATTGAGAACAACAGTGACCACATCTGCAGCAAGTGTTGGCTGCTTGAGGAGCTCCGGCTCAAAATTGATGAGCTTGAATCTGAACTACAAATACTGTGGCACATCCGGGAGGGGAAGAAATATTTGGATACTGTGTTCCAGGAGGCAGTTACACCTGGTAGATTAACTAATGTTAATTCGATTGGCGGGCAGAGAGAGCAGTGTGTGACTGTGAGTGAGGCAGGTAGAGGGACCCTGCAGACAGGAACACAGGAGCTGCAGCCCTTGACATTGTACCACAGCTATGAGGCACTTGCTCCCTGCATAGTTGAGGAACAGGGCTGCAGGAAGAATGAGTTAACAGACCATGACACCATAGTCCAGGAGACCTTTCAAGAGTGGGGTAGAGACAAAAAGACAGATTGTAGTTGTAATTAATTCCATCATCAGGAGGATAGACAGTCTTCTTTGCGAGCAGGATAGAGAATCCCACATGGTGTGTCGCCTGCCTGGTGCCAGGGTGCGAGGCATCTTTGACTGGCTTGAGAGGATACTAGATGGGGAGGGGGAGGATCCAATTGTGGCCCAAGTAGCTACCAAAAACGTAGGCAGGATGAGGAAAAAGACCTGTTTTGGGATTATGGTCTTCAAGGGTCATAATCTCTGGATTGCTGCCCGAGCCACATGCAAATTGGCATAGGCAGGTGAGGATCGTGGAAGTAAACACGTAGCTCAAAGAGTGGTATGGGAAAGAGGGTTTCCTTTTCATGGGGAAATGGCATCAGTTTTGGGGTGGGAGTGGTTTTATCACTGGGATGGACTCCATCTGAACAGGGACAAGTCCAATGTTCTGGCGAAACGGTAAATAGGGTGGTTAATAGGACTTTAAACTAGTAAGTAGGGGGAAGGAGGAAGTGACAGGAGAGGGAGAATAACAATTAACATAACACAAAGCAGTAGGTTAGCAGGTGGCGAGGAAGCTTCAACTCCATTGAAAATTAGGAAAAAAACTCATCGGAAGGAGAACTCAAGAGCTGTTAGTAATGAGGTAATAGGTCCCAAAAAGAAGGTGCAACAACTGGCATGAGGACACTTTATCTCAATGCTCGGAGCATTCAAAATAAGGTGGATCAGTTGATGGTGAAAATCATGGCAAATAGGTATGATTTAGTGGCCATTACAGAGACAAGGTTGCAGGATGGTCATGACTGGAAGTTAAATATTCAGGGATATCAAACTGATCCGAAGGACAGACAGGAATGTAAGGAGGTGGTTGCTCTGATTTTTTTTGCCCAGGCAGGCAACACACCATGTGGGATTCTCTATCCTGCTCGCAAAGGAGACTGTCTATCCTCCTGATGATGGAATTAACTACAACTACTATCTGTCTTTTTGACCCACCCCACTCTTTAAAGGTATCCTGGACTGTGGTGCCATGGTCTGTTAACTCATTTTTCGTGCAGCCCTGTTCCTCATCCACACAGGGAGCAAGTGTCTCATACCTGTGGTACAATGTCAAGGGCTGCGGCTCCTGTGTTCCTGTCTGCAGGGTCCCTCTACCTGCCTCACTCAGTCACACACTGCTGTCCCTGCCCACCGATCGAAGTTAATCGAAGTTAGTTAATCTACCAGGGCAGTAGTGAGAGATAATATAGGTTCTACTGAACAAAACATTGAATCCATTTGAGGGGAAATTAGGAAGAGCAGGGAGAAGAAGTCACTGATAGGTGTGGTCGAGAGGACACCAAATAATGCCATCGTGATGGGGTGTTCAATAAACATAGAAATAGCTAATGCATGTAAAAATGGTACAGCAATTATCATGGGGGATTTTAATCTACATATCAATTGGGCAAACCAGGTCGGTCATGGCAGCCTTGAGGAGGGGTTCATAGAACACATCCGTGATAATTGCCTTGAACAATAAGTAATGAAACCTAAGACGGAGCAAGCTGTCCTAGATCTAGTCCTGTGTAACGAGACAGGAATAATTAATGATCTCACAGTGAGGGATCCTCTCAGAAGGAATGATCACAGTATGGTCGAATTTAAAATACAGATGGAACATGAGAAGATTAAATCCAGAACATATGTCCTGTGCTTAAACAAAGGAGACGATGAAGGAATGAGTAAGGGCTCACCTAAGGTAGAATGGGAGCAAAAACTTTATGGTGGGCCAATTAAGGAACAGTGGAGGACTTTCAAAACAATTTTTTTTTAGGTGCTCAGCAGAAGGATGTTCCAGTGATAACGAAGAACTGTAGGGAAAGAGACAAACGTTTCGATAAATATGTAAATATATAAATATGTAAATCGTAAAAGAGTGGCAAAGGGAAACATTGGTCCTTTAGAAGATGAGAAGGCCAACTTAATAACTTGGAATGAAGAAATAGGCGAGACATTAAACTGTTATTTCATGTCGGTTTTCACAGTGGAAGACGCAAATGACAAGCCAAAAATTAACAGAAGAAGGTAATAGCAGGTGAGGGCCTAGAAACTATCATCATCACGAAGGAGGCAGTACTGGGCAAGCTAATGGGTATAAATGTTGACAAGTCTCGTGGCCCTGATGAAATGCATCCCAGCGTACTAAAAGAGGTGATTGGGGGGAAATAGCAAATGCACTAGAAACTCAAAATTCACTGGACTCTGGTATGCTTCCTGCAGATTGGAAAACAGCCAATGAGACGCCACTATTTAAAAAGGGAAGTAGGCGAAAAACCGGAAACTCTGGGCCAGTTAGCTTAACTTCGGTAGTGGGGAAAATCTTGAATCTATCATTAGGAAGAAATAGCAAGACGTCTGGATATGTATTGTCCAATTGGGAACACCCAGCATGGGTTCATGAAGTGTAGGTCATGTTTAACTAATATGGTGGAATTCTTTGAGGACATTACTTGCATGGTAGACAATGGGGACCCTGCCGATGTGGTATGTCTGGATTTCCAAAAGGCATTTGACAAGGTGCCACAGCGAAGGCTGCTACGTAAGATAAAGTTGCACGGTATTATAGGCAATGTCTTGGCATGGATCGAGGATTGGTTGACCAGTAGAAAACAAAGGATAGGTGGTAAATGGATTTTTTTTCTGGTTGGTGGTCAGTGGCTAATGGTGTGCCTCAGGGATATGTACTGAGACCACAATTGTTTATAATTTGCATAGATGATTTCATGTTGGGGACTGAGTGTGATGTGTCAAAATTTGCAGATGACACTAAGATGCGTGCTCAAGCAAAGTGTGCAGAAGACACTGAAAGTCTGCAGAGGGATATGGACAGTCGATTTGAGTGGCAAAGGTCTGGCAGATGGAGTACAATGATGATAATTGTGAGGGCATCCATTTTGTTTGAAATAACAGAAAAATGGACGATGTTTTAAATGGTAAAAGAATAAATTTAGCACGCTGCTGTGCAGAGGGACTTGGGCGTCCTTGTGTATGAATTGCTAAAAGTAGGATTGCAGGTGATTAAAAAGACAAATGGAATTTTGTCTGGCATTGCTCGAGGGATGGAGTTTAAAAACAGGGAGGCTATGATGCAGCTGTTTAGGGTCATGGTGAGGCCACACCTGGAGTACTGTGTGCGGGTTTGGCCTCCTTACTTGAGAAGGGATATACTAGCACTGCAGGGGTTGCAGATAAGATTCACTCGGTTGATTCCAGTGTTGAGAGGGTTGGGTTATGAGGAGAGACTGAGTAGACTGGGATTATGCTCATTGGAATTCAGAAGAATGAGGGTAGGCCATATCGAAACAGAAAAAATTATGAAGGGAACAGGTAGAGACGGGGAGATTGTTTCCACTAGCAGGTGAAACTAGGGCTAGAGGGCATTGCCTCAACGTAAAGCGAAGCAAGGGCTGAGGTCAGGAGGAACTTCTTCACCCAAAGGGTTGTGAATCTGTAGAATTCCCTGCCCAGTGAAGCTGTTGAATCTACCTCACTGAGCGTTTTTAAGAGAAGGCTAGATGAATTTTTGAACAATATGGGAATTAAGCACTCTGGTGAATGGGTGGCTAAGTGGAGCTGAGTCTCAAGAAGATCGGCCATGATCTTATTAAATGGTGGGGCAGGCTCAAGGGGCCAGATGGCCTACTCTTGCTCCTAGTTCTTATGTTCTTATGTTATGATCTCTCTACCTTAATTATTTTATTTAAATTTTGGATTACTTGTTACTTTGGATCGACATGTTTTATGTTATCTCTCTACATATCATGTGGTCCCAGCCACTTGTTTAGTCTCCAGCACATCTTATTTTTCTTGTTTTATAATTACTTCTGCATCAACTAATTGACTTATATCCCTTCTCCTGCTATTCACTTATTGACACTTAACTCAGATCGACTGAGACTTTTGATCAGCTGGAGAGAATAATTATTCAGTCTGTCATCACATGCCATTTGTTCGCTATTTTGATCTCTCCGATTGTAGCTTCAATGCCTGTGTGCTTAACCTCACCACCGAGCGAAGCGGCTGCTCTCCGACAGCTTTGATTTGAAATAAACCTGTTGAACCATAACCTGGTGCAGTATGACTTCGGACCTGGTCTGCCCCAGTCAAACACTAGAACCTCCAGCAATCAGCGTGAATTGAGGGCAGGGCTGTAAGTGCACATTTTTGGCTGAAACGCTTTGACTCATGTGGTTTCTCTTGTATTCCAGGAGTTTGCTTGACTTTTTTGTATAAACTGTAGCATTTTGAAATCTGCTGGGTCTATTCACCAATATAGCGACCTTTAAAAAATTACAACCAAATGCATCATCGATCTCATTCGCTACTTGTTTTCATATGCTTGGATATCAGCCCTAAGGGCAGAGGGCCTTAAATGTCTTTCGTGTCGTTTGTTTGCTGAATGCTATTTCAGTCCATACCACCCCCCACCCCCCCCATAGCCTACCCACTGTACTCTGAAATATACGATTTGATGGGCATTGTTCTTGAGGAGATTTGTTAACTTAATGAAATTCATTAAACTTGCCACATTACATGTTACCAGATCGAAGTTAGCCACTTCCCACATCCTCCCCGGTAATGCATCATTTGGCTCCGTGAACAGTTATGGAAATATTTTTCTCCGGGATTTTGCACCTCCATGTAAAGAGTGATTCATAGTGAAGGGAGAATCGTAAGTCATTCTTCAATAGGCACAGCTTTATTTGCTGTGTTCAACATTACAGTTGTGTAGTTGCCGACTCCACTCTGAATCTGTAAGTGTCTCGTTATCATTTTCCAGTCACAAATGAATATGTGTACAACATTTGATAAAAAATAAACAGCTACAGTCAAGGCTACTAAAACATTTATCATCTGTGTGACTACCAAGATGTCTCACTAAGTGGGATGACTGCTTGAATCCTTTCCCACACTCAGAACAAATGCAGGGTTTCTCTCCCGTGTCAGTTCGCTGGGTGAGAGCAGACGGGAGGACTGACCAGATTTCTTCCAACACATGGAGCATTTGATCGACCTCTCCTAAGTGTGGTCTTGCTTGAGTGTAGCAGGTAGGATATTTGAGTGAATGCTTTCTGCGCTTAAAATCAATTATAGTGGCAGAGAGATATTCAGCACAGAAACAGAGCCTTTGGTCCAACTCGTCCATGCCAACCAGATATCTAAATTAATCTAGACCTGTTTTCCAACTTCTGGCCCATATCCCGCTAAACCCTTCATATATATGTATCCATCTAAATTCCTTTTAAATTTTGCATTTATACCAGCCTCCAACATTTCCTGCATCAGTTCATTCCATACACACACCATCCTGCGTGTGAAAACGTTGCACTCTCTGTCCCTTTAAAATCTTCACCCTCAAACATTAAACCTATAACCTCAAGTTTGGACTCCCCTACCCTGGAACAAGACCCTATCACAACTCCGCATGATTTTGTGAACTAACATAAGGTCACCCCTCAGCCTCCAACACTCCAGTGTAAATGGAGATAACAATGTGTGGAGCTGGATGAACACAGCAGGCCAAGCAGCATGTTAGGGCACAAAAGCTGACGTTTCTGCCTAGACCCTTCGAAGGGTCTTGGCCCGAAACGTCAACTTTTGTGCTCCTAAGATGCTGCTTGGCCTGCTGTGTTCATCCAGCTCCACAGTTTGTTATCTCAGATTCACTGGCATCTGCAGTTCCCATCATTTCTCCAGTGTAAATAGCCCTAGCTTATTCAGCCTCTCCATCCAGCGCACCTGCTCCAAACCTGATAACTTCTTTGTCAACCTTTTCTGAACGTTTTCGTCTTTCCTTGAGCAGAGAAAAGTGAATTGAATGTAGCATGTGAGGTTTTGTCTGTGTGTATTAACGTGGTTAATGGGGATAGACAGAATGAACACATACTCTTAATGCCGCCAGTTTAAATTGTGAAAGTATCAGTTTAAAAGCAGTGTTAGAGGAGATTGTCTCGCTCTGTTCATTTTCACTGGAAATGCTCAGCTGTGGCGTGTCCATCTTCACAAAAGCGGTATTTGATTTAAATTCTCACTGAATAATATTGAGGTAGAAAAAAATGCATCAACTTCCTGTGATTGAGGGTTTAAGTACATGAACATAGGTGGCAACAGAAGTTGTTGCTGTGCCTTAGTTGGTTAAAGTACCTGCCTAATAAACAGGAGATTCTGTGTTCAAATCCTAGTGGTGCCTATCACTTATGGGGTGATTATCTAGCCAAAACTATCACAGAAATGCATAACTCACCTAGTTCTGACTAACGGTCCATGGATTGAAAAGATGAACTCTCATTCTCTCCGCAGATACTGCCAGGCGTGCTGAGTTTCTTGGTAAATTGCTGTTTTTGTTTCAGATTTCAAGCAACTGCAGTTCTTTGACTTCTAATAACTTGAATAATGTCTGGGACAAAATAGTCTATCTTCCAGCTCCACAGCTTCTTTCCAACTCTTTAAAACCACTCATCACAAGAAACTAGCAGCATAGCACTCCCATTCCCTTACCGAGAAGCGCCAAATCCTAACCACGAGACCAGCAGAAATGATGCTTCAAACTCTCGAATCTTTTCTCAATGACACTGTTTCCGATTTTTTGATTTGCGATCATTTTGACTGCAGATCAATTTATCCCTTTCATTGAATCTTTGCTGCGTGGGGAAAAGACACCTCAGCCTATTTTTCTCCATTTTTCTCATGAGGTGTAACATTCAGTTTCTAAACCTCACCAACCCAATCACTGCAGTTGCTGCGAGTCTGGCAAATCAGCTCCCGGGAATCTGATAAGACAAATCCCGACGCACATTCCCCACTCGAGCCAACTGTCAATTTGAAAGGTGAGAAAATAAAGGAAAACACTGTTATCTGCCCGTGAAGCAGAGAATATACAAACTTAAAACCTTCAGACTCAAATTACGCATTACCCATTACAGCACTGGTTAAAATTATGCTGCTGGATGCCACGACTTGTCAAGATGAGATATTAAGAGGGAGATGGATGGAAACAGTATTCACAAACCAAATGACCAACAAGGGCTGTCTTCACTTCAATGGGCCCCAGTTTGCAAAGCGGTGAATTTCACCGGCAAAGGAAACTCATTTGTCTCCAGATGCCTGCTTCAGTATGGCCTGGTTCTATGCTGGAGGGTGCCATCATTTTATTCACAGTCACTGCACAATTTTATGACTCACTCCAGTGAAATGAACATTCATACTTTTAGTCATAGTCTCTTCGAGACCAGACCCTGACCAAATTAAGCGAGAAACCACTGGTGACTTCTCGGCAGGGCTCTGGAGTCACTTAAGTTGAACGACGCTTTTATTGGTGTCGTCCCTTTACCGCAGCTCGCGCGGTAAAACAAGCTCCTGTTTGCATCAGCACAGCGTAGAGCTGGAGGAACACGGCATGTCAGGCAGTATCAGAGAAGCAGGAACATTGACGTTTTGGGTTTACTCCCTTTTGCGAAACCTCTTCCAAGGATGGCAAACTTTAAGAAGTTGTCCTCCTCCATGCAACGGTGACTTGTCTGCCCGTTTGATGCTGCCTGAATTGTCGTGTTCCTCCAGCTGCACACTGCATTGATTCCGACAGGGAGGTAATGACCTCGTAGTGTGATCGCTGGACTGCTAATCCAGAGACACAGATAATGTGTTTGAACTCTGCCATTAGCATATGGTGGAATTTGAATTAAATAAATGTCTGGAATTAAGAATCTACTGTGACCATGAATCCATTGTCGATAGTGGGGACAAGCCTACCTCATTCACTTATGCCCTTTAGTGAAGGAAACTACAGTCCTTACCTGGTATGTCTACATGTGACTCCAGACCCACAACAATGTGATTGGCTCGTAACTGCCTTCTCTGGCAATTAGACATGGGTGATAAATGTTGGCCTCGCCAGTGTCGCCCTCATCCGGTGAATGAATAAAGTATCTACAGTTCTTGCTGTCTCCGGTTAACAGCAGCCCACTTTGTACTTTTCTGCAATATATCGACTGGACAAGATCAGTTTATCACAGCTCCGTTTTCTCCACTTTGAAGCCCATTTTCCCTGGCATTATAATACAGAAGGGCATAACTGACCTGGTTCTGACAAACATTCATTGGATCTAAAATGTTAATCCTATGTCTCTCCACAGATGCTGTCAGTCCTGCTGGGTTTCTCTGTCAGTTCCTGTTTTTGTTTCAGATTCCCAGCATCCACAGCTCTTTGTTTCACGTTAGCTTGAATATCTTTTGGGACACACTTGGTTACCTCACAGCCCCTTTCCTTCTCCTCATAGGGGAGGTGATGCAATCCATGCGATCGATTGTCAGAAGAACCCATCCGGTCACTAATGCCCTTTAGGGACGGAAACTGCCCACCCTCACCTGGTCTGGCCTATATGTGACTCCAGACCCACAGCAATGCGGTTGATTGAATTAATACTGCCGAGCCAGCGATGCTCGTTCATGAATAAAAGTATAGTTAGTCAGCAAAGCTGGTGTCATGAAAAGCTAGTAGAGAAGAACTCCCACTCGACAGTTCAAACCACGGCCATGGTTCCAAAAGCACCAAATCCAAACCACGAGCCATCTACGAAATGTGCCAGAGGTGCTTGTATCTTTTCTCAATGACATTGTTTTTGCTTTTCCATTTTTTATACTTTTGGTGGCAGTTTCTCCCTGTCTTTGAGTTTTTATATCGTGGAAAAAGGCGATCTGGCCCATCGTGTCGGTGCACGCCATCAAACATTTATCCATTCTACTCTCAGTTTTCAGCATTTGGCCCAGTGTGTTGTGCATTCTGACATATCAAGGGCAAATATCAATGAGAATAACCATGTAATCTACGAACAGGACTGAGTGTTCGTGACAGTCATACTGTGTTAGAAACCACTTGTGGAACTCATCGTCACATTTGGCCACAGAGAGAAACACACCGACACATCCCCGAGGGTGACAGAGGCCTCAGGATTACACCCACTCCATGTGCTTCAGGCTCACTCTCTGTCCCCCACGTTTCCCGACAAAAGGCAGCTTTGCAGGGACCACAAGCAAGTTCTCCAGGCAATAAGAACTGTTGTTGTGAGCTCAGAAATGAAACGGACAGTGAGCTGAATGGTTCTCCAACACTGCTTGCGCAACTTTTCATTTCCAATCACTTCAGCTTCTGTGAATCTGACAACAAAAATGCCCACCATACATTCTAATTTTGAGAGAAGATGTCAACTTGGTCGTATAGAAAAGCTGCCAACTGTGCTCAGGCCAGGCCGGACTCAAAAGTACAATCTTCTGATCCGAAGTCAGACACGTTATCCATTATGCCACTGGCCCACAGTGGGCACCTTGCTTCTTGTCAAGTTGTGATGTTAACACGAACCAAGGTGAAAATGTGATTCATGAGGTGAGCACAAGCCAATCCAACAAAACGTAATTTTAGATTATTACAAACCTTAAACCTTAGTCAGGTGAAGTGGATGCATGTGATATATTCACAGCAAACACCCTTTGGGAACATAGACTGAAATCGATTTCATAAAGAGCAACCCCCACGCTCTCCTGAAAATTAAAAAAAAGTCAGAGGCAACAACTGCTCACGCACGATCGAAGCCAGCAACTTCTTGCCTTCCTAACAGCCACGGGATGTGAGAATCAGGCCACAAGGCCAATGACGCAGTCTAGTGACAGCCCACTTAACAATAAATGAGGTGCCACTCAGGCAGTGATTGTGTCCCTACCTCGGATGTCGGAGAGAAAGTTCAAGTTCTATCTGCTCCAGTGGGATGCAATAACATATCTGAAAGTTTTGCTGAAAGAAAATCCTATTCCCTGTTGCTTCAATCAACGCAGCAATGAACATCTTCTTCTCCATCTGTCTCCACTCCGTGGGACAGAGCTCTCCCCATCAGCAGATGCGTTAACCAATTTGGCCACGGGCAGGCATGGCTGGGGGTGGTATACACTTTGTCGCTGTCTCTCAAACACTGGAAGAAGGAAGGAGCGGAATGGGTGAAATCAGACTTGTGTAGAAAATTTTAAAGGCGATTTTTCATCAAATGATGTTTATCAGAGGCAGATGGAAAAAATGGAAAGGTTCCGGGAAAGATAGAAGTCAAAACGCGAGATTAGGCACTTCAGCAACTTAAAAAAGCGATCTTTCTGTGCAGCCTGTTTGATGTTCAGAATTTGTCTGCACACAGGGCGGACGTTCATTTGTGACCTCCACAGCAGGAGTTAATGTCTGACACCAACAGTCCCATGTTAAGTGAATCTGAGTGAAACACTCACTCACTGAGAGACATCCCCAACGGACTTGAGTTGCTGGGCTGCAGACAGTACAATGTGGAAGGGAGGGTTAATAATGAGCCATTGTTTCTCCCCCACCCGCTCCCTCACAGAGACAGGGAAAGTGACGTCATAAACCCATGCCATCATTCCCATGCAGAAAGAAGCCATTCAGCCCATCGAGTCCACATTGACTCTCTCTGCCTCTTGTATTTCTCTGTAGTCATTCACAATCGGTGATATCTGTCCCTAATAATGGTGAACTGTATCTGTGTCATGATGTATTCTCTCACATCCTGGTCCTTTTGCCATCCACGTCTGAAACAGTATGGGGAATTACTGCCAGGCCTGGAAAAAAAAGACTGCAGATAATGTGTTTCTACTTCACTGGTTTATTGCCATCTCAAAGGGGAAGTTTTACGATTCAGTTTGGAGCAGACCGACTGAGAACAGGAGAAGACATTTAGGTCTTCACAAGTGTATCAGCTCACCTGTGTGAACTTGGCCAGTGCATAAACATGAGATATTTATTTCAGATGCATGAAGCTGAGGGAAGCAGAGAGCTAATTAAAATGCATGATTCAGGTCACTGCAAACACATAGAAAATAGCAGATGATGGTTTCAATCCATCGATCTCTGGGTTATGGGCCCAGCACACTCCCACTGTGTCACTCTGCTACCTTGAATGATCTGCCTCTCAGGCAAGTATTCAGCTTTTCATGTGGAGTGCAGCATTTCAATTCGAGTTTGATGTTAAAAGTTCTTCACCATTGTTTTGTCGCACAGACGTGTCACAGCTGTGTAAATATAATCTGTCTAATTTCCCACATTCTGTTGGTCGATTTATAATTTCGCTCAAAATCACAAAACTTGTCACAGCTCAGACGGAGGGCATGCACCCTACCTCAGTTATGCTGCGTCTCCACAGTAAGCAAATAATTATCTCTTTTAGTATCACTCTTTGGCCGTCTCCCGGTAACATCTGCACAGGTACTTTTAACTTAACTATCCAATTCCATTTTGTGTTGATTGAATCTGCCTGTGTCACTGCCAGATCGTGATTTACCGACCCGAACCACTCCTTGTGTGAGAACGTTCTTCCTCAAGTCACTTTTACTTTGTTTTCCTCACGCCTTCAAATATCTGCCTAATCGTTCTCAATCCTTTCAGGCACGGAGTGGTAGCACTTTCATGCCTTTATTTCCTCTGTCCATGCTCTTCATGACTTGGAAGATTCATTTGGATCACTTTACAGCCTTACGTTCCCCAAGAACTGTCTAATCTTTCCAATCCATCTTCATTTCTGACAGACAGCTATGTTTTAATGCTTCAATATGTGGACCTATCTTCGATGCTCCATACTCACAACACCTTCTCTGCCTCCAGAAACAATTCTTTTGATGCAGCCTGGCCTGTTTTTTTCTAACAGTCTCCTATTTGTCTACCATTCACATGAATCTGTCCAATCACTTCATGATCCTACTTTCTGAAGTTTCACTCTCACAATTGAGAAACACTTCAGGCTAAGAATTCATTCAGAGTCGGATTGCCTGTGCGAACATTCTAAAACTCTAGTTCTTCCTTTGAACAAGTATATCCCTTGGCCGTGTTCACTCCAATGGGACCTGTACCCTATCCCAAAGTCAGGCATTTCGACTTCATTTCACAAAGCTGCTTTTTGAGATAATTAATTGGGTGCTTTGGCAAAACACGTTTGGTTGCTTAGGATGTAAAACTGGGACTTCTGTCATTTATAAATGCCGTAAGATCCAAAGCAAGAATTCTACGCCGGACCAAAGAGCCACTTGTAGATCACAGGGGCCAGTCCTCAACCAGCTGAGACTCGCTTCATGTGACGTAAATCCCACATTGCTTCAGGAATTCCAAGGAGCAAACAGTTTCCAGACCATCATCTTCTCATTCTGTCTCCCTGCTGCTGGGACGCTGCTGTTTGTCCATTACCCCAGGGCCGGGCCCTCTCATTAAATTATTGTTTTTCTGCCTGCAACCAGTGCTGAGAGATGTCAGTGCCCTTTCGAATTCCTCCTCTTCAGACACTTGAGGTGGGTGAGTCAGTTACATACATACACACACGTAATTATCAAAATGTGAACTTTCCCTCAATGTCTGTTATCTGAGAGATAGAAAGATGGTGTGCCAACAGGAAACAGAGAAATGGTCACAGGGCATTCTTCCCTCATGTGAATTAAAATAAGCCCCTTTCTGGTGCAGCCTGTTTGATGTTCAGGATTAGCTTTCAAACAGAAATCCTGCAGGCAATCTTTTGCAAAGCAGGCGTTGGTTTCGTTGCTGCTTCCTGAGCAGGAGTTAATGTCTGAGACCAAAAGTCCCATGTTAAGTGAATCTGAGTGAAACACTCACTCACTGAGAGACACCCCCAATGGCCCTGAGTTGTGGGACTGCAGACAGTACAACGTGGAAGGGAGGGTTAATAATGAGCCATTGTTTCTCCCACACCCGCTCCCTCACAGAGACAGGGAGAGTGACGTCATAAACCCATTGCTTCATTCCTGCGCAGAAAGAAGCCTTTCAGTCCATCGAGTCCACAGCGAGGCTCTGCCTCTTGTATTTCTCTGTAGTTACTCACAATCGGTGATATCTGTCCCTAATAACGGTGAACTGTATCTGTGTCATGATGCAGCCTCTGACATCCTGATCCTTTTGTCATTCACGTCTGAAAGATCGTCAGGAATTACTGCCAGGCATGACAAAAGAGACTGCAAGTAATGTGTTCAGAGATAATGGGAACTGCAGATGCTGGAGAATCCGAGATAACAAAGTGTGCAGCAGGATGTGCTCCTAAGATGCTACTTGGCCTGTTGGGTTCATCCAGCTGCACACTTTGTTATGCAAGTAATGTGTTTCTACTTGACCGGTTTATTCTCATCTCAGAACGGACGTTTTACTGTTCAGCTCAGAGCAGACCAACTGAGAACAGGAGAAATCCATTCAGACCTTCACAAGTGTATCATCGTACCTGTGTGAACTTGGCCACAACAAACTCTAAACATTTTCATGTCACATCTCTTTCTGCTTCTGTCCCTGCCTCACCTCCAGCTCCCTTTGACAGCCCAGCTCCGAGGTCAATGAGCTGCTCGATATAAACGCAGGCAGATCGTGAATTCAATCTTTACCTTGGCAACAGGTCCAGGGAATGTCAGGCACAAGGAACGGATTGAGAAGCGATGGGTTATCACATGGCTGGGTGAAGAGACACCAGGATTGCATCTTCCTATCTCCCAGATACTGATTCCAGGAACATGCATAGTGCCAGTTATTCCCAATCCCAATGGATGACGTGTCTGATTGCTAGATGAGGGCACAGTCAGTTCGACACCTTCCTGGCTCGGGTGCATTTTGAAAACGCTGTCCTGTCACTTCACAAATGAAGCTGACCACACATGATCATAGAGGGCTCCACCACAGAAAAATAAAACCTTCAGTCCATCGGGTCTGACCAGTTGAACTCAAGGCCTTGACTGTTCTTGGAACAAAATCAAAATTTCCAGAAAATTTCAAAAGGTCTGGCAGTATTTGTGAAGAAAAATCAGGGTTAACACTGTGGGTTGGCTGACCCTTTCTCAGGACTGACTGTTCTAGTCTTATTTCGCAGCAGATGGCTCACAGTGGATATCTCAAAACTGGATGACTTTTATGAAGGTTCGTGACTGTTCTGCAATGACAGGCAGTGAATTGCCTTCTCCCCACCACTGGTGCCCTGAGTGAAAAGTTTGTTTCCCACTGCTTTGAATTCTGTCGCATGCAAAATGGAGGGAACAAACAGCCCTCACACTTGTCTCCAGTCCCCCCCCCCCATCGCCCCGCCACAGTCAACAGGATTTGAACCAGCACAGGGATGCCCCAACAAATTTGGAGCCCTTTACAGGAACCACTTGGCCATGATTACTGCAAGTGGTATGATGCTGTTTATCTTCGCAGGATGCCTTCGGTGGTCAGTTGAGCTGTGGCAGAATAAATTCTTGCCTGGTTTGTTTGAATCCAATCACTCTGCAGATTTTTGAAGTATTAAATTTGGTACATGGTGATTCTGGTTGATTTAGCCCAACAGATAAAACAAATATTCATTTGCAAGCAAAATATAAATAGCAGGAAAATAGCTCAGCAGATCTGGGAGCAACTGTGGCCCAATAATTTGAGCCAAGTCTTCAGAACCTCTTCAGAACTCTGTTTTCTCCCTCCTGTAGTGCAGTGTCTGTTCATCGTTCTGACTCCAAGCATCCCCAGCTCTTTATGGAAGTAAGGAAATCAACATCAAAATACCAGTCTGGTCACTCACCGGACAAGATTTACATTTGGGGAATATTTTCCTGACTGCATTAAAGCCTGAAACAGTACAATCAAAAGGGAACTGGTGGATTGAGAACAGCTCTTGTTCCTTCCTCAGTGGCTTCAAACCCCCAACATCACATTTCACAGTCAAAAGCGACAGCCATTTGCATCACAGAAAATGGCGAGCACTTGTAGCAGCCCTTAAACCAGGCTCGTAGTGAATTCAAACTCCCACCTGCCTTGAATGGAATGATAATTGTCTTGTGTCAGCTGTACTTTTCCGAAATTGGAGCTATTTCACGAAAAAACAGCAGTGTTGCAGAACCAACGCACAGAATACTGCAGAAACTCAACAGGTCCAATGATATTGGTGGATAAAAAACAGAGGTGAGGTTTTGAGTGCAGCTGGATTCTTGTTCACAGCATGTGTGCCCTGAATGTCAATGCAATGCCAGAGCTGAGAAAACATGCACTTGTTTTGACAGAAATATAGCTGGCAGGATTTGACCCTACATGGGGAAACCCCAAGGGATTTCTAAGCCATTGCCTTAACCACTTAGCTACAACTACAGGCCACTGACCATCTGTTAATATTTCTCATGAAATGGTTCTAACAGGAAAGGTGAGTGCTCGATTTGTGATGTCTGCACCACGACCCTAATATTTCCTGTCACCCTGTACTTGATCAGAACAGAGTCGGCTGTTGTGGGATTGAACTGAACTAAACACATTGATGAACGATAGAGTGGATGGAACGGATCCATTTCCATGAGCAGAGAGATTGACTGCCAGGGCAATGGGTCGAGAAAAAATTATGTCCTTGTATTTTAATCACGCCTTTCACCACCACCTAAATCGCAGCCAACGAAGTACGTTTGGAACAGATTCATCTTTGGGAAATCTAACGTGCAAATCAGGGTAGTTGGTTCAATGAGAGGCCGAGAAACAAAATGTTTCAAATACTTACAACTGGGGCTGGGGACGCCAGTGAGTTCACACCGAACTTTGGAGGCTTGTTGTGTTCTGATTTATACCCGAGTGTGTTATCTCAGGGAAACGAGTTGCCCATTTAAATCAAAGATAAGGTGGGTGTTTTCACACTCAGGGAGAAGCAAATCTGTGGAATTCTTGAAAACAGAGGCTGTCCTGGCTCGGTATATTCAAGGCTGAGACAGACAGACATTTATTCATTTCAGGAGTCAAGGGCCACGTGGATAAGGCAGAACAGTGGTGTTGAGGATTACCAGATCAGCTTGGACCTCATTAAAATGTATAGCTGACCTGATTGGCCAAATGGCTAACATCTGTACCAATTGCTTATCTGTCATTTGGAAAATGCTAGGGAACAATGTAAAGGAAGAAATAGCGGAACATTCACCAAAGATGACCGCAGTCAAACTGAGTCAACATCGTTTGATGAAAGGAAATCTGCACTTGACACTTTTCCAAGAGTTGCTTACTAATGTTAAAAATGGAGCTCATAAAGGGAGACCGTGGATGAAATGTACATGAATAAGGGCCAAATGCTGGCAAATGGGGTTAAATTAATTTCAAATATCTGGCCAGCATGGAAGAGGTGCACCGAAGTGTCTCTTTTCAAGCTGTCCATCTCGACGAAGCGACACTTGCTCATTCCCAATTTAATTGTTTGTTGGCAAATGCCAGTAGAGCCAGTCTCTGTGGCGCAATTGATTAGCGCGTTCGGCTGTTATCTGAAAGGTTGGTGGTTCGAGCCCACCCAGGGACGCAGTGCTTTTCAACTCTTAACCCAATGACCCATTCTCCAGGGTGCTTTTTGGCTGCCAGAAGATAACCATATTTGCTCATCATGAATCGAGCGAAACCCAACATAGACAGGTCTTAACGTGCAGCCGAGGCTAAAATGACAAGGCGAACGCAGTTGCAGACACACCAAAGCATAAATGCTGTCTGTGAGACAGCTCGGCTTGTTTGTGTCATGAACTACTTGCACAAGTGGAAGCGGGGCAATCCCAAACTGCGCTTCCACTATACTGGGAGTTTAGTCCAACGCCACTTTCCGGAAAATGCTCTCATAAGGAAAATGAAAGAAAGGATGAGAATGACCCATGAAAAGTGATGATTAACAATCACAATCTCAAAGGGGCTGGGTTTCCCTTCTGATCAACAGTGTGGGTGTGCCTGCCCGGCAACGATTGCAGCGGATTGAGATAGCGGCTCATCAGTTCCCTTCTCCAGGACAGAAATGAAGGAAATGAGAGAAATTTAACAAAATTTCACATCGCAATTATCCTCCTTTTCACCATCACAGCAAATAACTGTGGTAAGAATTAATGGAGGATTTGATTTCACAGCAGCAATAGGGTAACGATCTTCATTCGCTTTCAGTGAAAAGAGTGAACAATGCATCTTGCCTGGAACATGAAGCAGCAGAGCAGCCTGCTGGTTCCTCAGATCATGCTGGGGACATTCCATGCCTTAATGGGCCGAACGGTCACTGTGTATACAGTAGGTTTTCTGTGATCTCTGACTTTTTTTTCTTATTTAGGATTTTGAAATTGTCTGCACCAAAATGTGCGTCTCATTCACATCTGTTCCGAAGAGAGGTGGTCTCAATAGGGCTCCATTTAACAACATTGTGCACTGTTCTCAAATCTGGAAAACAAATCCTCATGGGCAATTTTACACCCCCGCAGTCATGGAGCTTTTCATTCTGTGACATGACTCACCGTACACCAACTATAATCACCGTTTCTATGTTCAAGAATATGCAGCAATTTACATACATCTCTCAAAGAAGAGTGAATATCTAAACAGATACAAATTTTCAGCAAGAAACAACAGATTATTGTTGATGGTTGTTTTGTCACTGATAACTTGTTTCCAGTGTTGTTTCAACAGGCTCTGTGCAAGGTCACGTGATGTATGTGGCAGACACAGAAACATAGTAGCAGGAAGAGGCCAGTCGGTCCTTCCAGCCTGGTCCACTATTTAATATGATCATAGGCATCATCCAACTCAGTTCCCTGTTTTACTTCTCATTCCATATCCTTTTGTCCCATGAGACCTAAGAACCATAACTAACTCCGTCTTTGAAAAATAAACGATGTACAAGAGGATTCCTGCGCCTCCCAAATCCTGACTCTGTCCCTGTCCCTCCCCCACCATGCACCCGCCGCCATTGACCATGAAGACACGGCCGGAGGCCCCAACCGATGACGTCACATCCGCCTCCGCCGGCCACAGAACTTCCGGAACCTCAACTGCAGTCACCACCTTCACTTCCAGGTATAACACCTCACACACCACCCTCACCGCAGCTGCTGCCGCCCACCCCAATCCTCCAACCGCAGACGGAACCCCGCCCACGGCCAACGCCGACGGAACCCCGCCCACGGCCGACGCCGGCGGAACCCCGCCCACGGCCGACGCCGATGGAACCCCGCCCACAGCCGATGGAACCCCGCCCACGGCCGACGGAACCCCGCCCACGGCCGACGACCTCATCGCTCCGCCCACAACCTCCACAGCCAGCAACCCCAGAGGAGACAGCCACACTGAGCCCTGCCGCATCTTCACAATCCCCCCAGACTTCCCACTGACTGAGGATGAACGGTCAGTCCTTGGTAAGGGGCTCACCGTTGTCCCCCTACAACCACACATCAACGAATACCAGTCACGGTTGGACATAGAGCAGTTTTTCCGCCATCTTCGCCTCCATGCCTACTTCTTCAACCGGGAACCTAACCCTCCTTCCACTGACCCCTTCACCCGCTTCCAACACAAGTCCTCCTCCTGGACACCACCCCCAGGCCTCCTACCCTCCCTCGACCTCTTCATCTCCAACTGCCGTCGAGAAATTAACCGCCTCAACCTCTCCACCCCTCTCACCCACTCCAACCTCTCCCCCGCAGAACGGGCAGCCCTCCGCTCCCTCCGCTCCAACCCCAACCTCACCATCAAACCTGCAGACAAGGGTGGCGCAGTGGTAGTATGGCGCACTGACCTCTACATCGCCGAGGCCAGACGCCAACTCTCCGAGACCACCTCCTACCGCCCCCTCGATCATGACCCCACACCCGAGCACAAAACCATCATCTCCAACACCATTCACGACCTCATCACCTCAGGGGACCTCCCACCCACAGCCTCCAACCTCATTGTTCCCCAACCCCGCACGGCCCGTTTCTGTCTCCTTCCCAAAATCCACAAACCTGCCTGCCCTGGTCGACCCATCGTCTCAGACTGCTCCTGCCCCACCGAACTCATCTCCACCTATCTGGACTCCATTTTCTCCCCTTTCGTCCAGGAACTCCCCACCTAAGTCCGTGACACCACTCACGCCCTCCACTCCACCTCCTCCAGGACTTCCAATTCCCTGGCCCCCAACACCTCATATTCACCATGGACGTCCAGTCCCTATACACCTGCATTCCGCATGCAGATGGCCTCAAGGCCCTCCGCTTCTTCCTGTCCCGCAGATCCGACCAGTCCCCCTCCACCGACACTCTCATCCGCCTCGCTGAACTCGTCCTCACCCTCAACAACTTCTCTTTTGACTCCTCCCACTTCCTACAGACAAAGTGGGTGGCCATGGGCACCCGCATGGGCCCCAGCTATGCCGACCTCTTTGTAGGTTACGTGGAACAGTCCCTCTTCCGCACCTACACAGGCCCCAAACCCCACCTCTTCCTCCGGTACATTGATGACTGTATCGGCGCCGCCTCTTGCTCCCCAGAGGAGCTCGAACAGTTCATCCACTTCACCAACACCTTCCACCCCAACCTTCAGTTTACCTGGGCCATCTCCAGCACATCCCTCATCTTCTTGGACCTCTCAGTCTCCATCTCAGGCAACCAGCTTGTAACTGATGTCCATTTCAAGCCTACCGACTCCCACAGCTATCTAGAATACACCTCCTCCCACCCAGCATCCTGCAAAAATTCCATCCCCTATTCCCAATTCCTCCGCCTCCGCCGCATCTGCTCCCACGATAAGACATTCCACTCCCGCACATCCCAGATATCCAAGTTCTTTAAGGACCGCAACTTTCCCCCCACAGTGATCGAGAATGCCCTTGACCGCGTCTCCCGTATTTCCCGCAACACATCCCTCACACCCCGCCCCCGCCACAACCGCCCTAAGAGGATCCCCCTCGTTCTCACACACCACCCTACCAACCACCGGATCCTCCGACACTTTCGCCATTTACAATCCGACACCACCACCCAAGACATTTTTCCAACCCCACCCCTGTCTGCTTTCCGGGGAGACCACTCTCTCCGTGACTCCCTTGTTCGCTCCACCCTGCCCTCCAACCCCACCACACCCGGCACCTTCCCCTGCAACCACAGGAAATGCAACACTTGCCCCCACACCTCCTCCCTCACCCCTATCCCAGGCCCTAAGATGACATTCCACATTAAGCAGAGGTTCACCTGCACATCTGCCAATGTGGTATACTGCATCCATTGTACCCGGTGCGGCCTCCTCTACATTGGGGAAACCAAGCGGAGGCTTGGAGACCGCTTTGCAGAACACCTCTGCTCGGTTCGCAACAAGCAACTGCACCTCCCAGTCGCAAACCATTTCCACACCCCCTCCCATTCTCTAGATGCCATGTCCATCATGGGCCTCCTGCACTGCCACAATGATGCCACCTGAAAGTTGCAGGAACAGCAACTCATATTCTGCCTGGGAACCCTGCAGCCTAATGGTATCAATGTGGACTTCACCAGTTTCAAAATCTCCCCTTCCCCAACTGCATCCCTAAACCAGCCGAGTTCGTCCCCTCCCCCCACTGCACCACACACCCAGCCCAGCTCTTCCCCCCCACCCACTGCATCCCAAAACCAGCCCAACCTGTCTCTGCCTCCCTAACCGCTTCTTCCTCTCACCCATCCCTTACTCCCACCCCAAGCCGCACCCCCATCTACCTACTAACCTCATCCCACCTCCTTGACCTGTCCGTCTTCCCTGGACTGACCTATCCCCTCCCTACCTCCCCACCTATACTCTCTTCACCTATCTTCTTTACTCTCCATCTTCGGTCCGCCTCCCCCTCTCTCCCTATTTATTCCAGTTCCCTCTCCCCATCCCCCTCTCTGATGAAGGGTCCAGGCCCGAAACGTCGGCTTTTTTGCTCCTGAGATGCTGCTTGGCCTGCTGTGTTCATCCAGCCTCACATTTTATTGTCTTGGATTCTCCAGCATCTGCAGTTCCCATTATCTCTGATAATGTTTTAGCTTCAACTGCTTGTGAAGATCAGAATGCTTCAGACGTGTTATTTTATGGTGATGATGTTCCCCTCACCTCGTTCCTATATGGCTACAGCTTATCCTCAAGCTGTGGTCTCTGGGTTTGGACTCTCCAGTTATCGGGAACATGCATCTTTTGTTTGCCTTGCCTCGTCCTGTTGGTATTTTATAGATTGTTTGGAAATGTCCCTCATTGGCCTACAGATACGTTTAATGATTTGTAGATCAATATCGGAAGCATAGTTAAGAAGTTTGCAGGCAACACAAGACTTGGAAACTTCATTGAAAACGAAGAGTGTCGGTGTAGTCTGCAAGAAGATATCGATGGACTGGTCAGGCGTGCAAAAAATGTGACAAATGGAATTAAGCCCAGAAAATAGTGAAGTGTGGTGCTTGGGGCGATCCAACACAGTAATGGAATGCACAATTTCGAAAACAATATGAAGAGATGTGTGGGAAATTTTGAGGATGGATATATGCTGAAGGTGTCAGAAAGATTTATGGGGCGAGGACATTTTTTTCAGACAGTGGGTGGTTGGTATACGGAACACACTGCCGGAAATATATGAAACAGAAGCACTGACTGCGTTTAAAACCTCCCTGGATTTTCCAGTCGTGTTCTATAATTGTAGATCTACATTTGCAGTTGTGGAAAGTGGGCTGAGGTAAGTGTTTCATTTCTCTTTCAGCACAGAGACACTGGGCAGAGTGACCTCCTCCTCGTCTGCACATTTCACAAAATTTTCAAATAAATTGATGTCACTGAGAAGGGACCTTTACATAATTGATCACTGGTTGATCTCAGTGAGTTGATGGCTCTCTCTTAACAGCTTTTTTGGTCCTTCATTGTGCATCTCCTCAACACGTCTTGTTGCTGTAGTGTGGAATGAACATGTGTATATTTGTCTCGTTCATTGAGCCAACACTAAACAGCAGGCAAGAGCATTCCTTGTGAAGTGGAAGCAAGCTGGACCCGTTAACCAGGGATCAGTGTTTTCAAATGGTCCTATGCTGTTAACATTTTCTCCAGTGATCCACAAGATCAGATCCTCTCTATGCTGACCTGCCAGTTTCATTTGTTTCACCGCAAGTGATTTTCCACAAGCTGAGAGTAGACCCTTCAATCTAAATGCAATCTCTCAAACTGTTGCTATTGCTGGTTTGACGCTGTACATTGTTGGATTGTGCAGACAAGGGCAGTTTCCCAAGACGCATTCGCTTGTTCAAATGCAAAGCACTGCGTGCAAGAGGAAGGAAATGGCTGAACGCATTTGGCAATGGACCTACGCTGGTCCAGGAGAAAGGGCAGAAATAGCAGGCTCCTGGGAGCATAGAGTCAGAATGGGAAGCAGCTGTTGTTGAAACAGTTTATTGCCTTTTCTCCCGAAGCAACAGGGAATTGACATAGTTTAGAAAGAGATATACTAAATTTGTTGTTAAAACTTTTGCATTGCCAATGCCTCAAAACCCGGGCAGGCTGCCTTCCATTTTGTCAAATACCCTGAACAGTTTTTCGAACAGAGCTGCACTCGATGATGTCGGACTTCCTGATATCGCGGTTTGAGCCACAGGGTTCATTGAGGCAAATATAGCACAGCAACACACATGGAGAAAGTGAAAACAAATATTTTGGATGTTTGCCCACGCAGTGGGAAAATAACCACCTTGCGGAGAGGCGTGGGTCTCGTGGCATTATCCCGAGGCTATTAATTCGCAATCACAGGTGTTGTTCTTTGAATTCAATAAAATCCTTCAATTAGGAGTCAAATGTTGGGAAAATCCCAACCCAATAGACTTTCGAGAAGGCGTTAAATGCATCCCAAGGCAACGCGAATCCAGTCCAGTGATATGAGCTAACCAACTTTCCGTAATCTAACATTTAAAACACAACTCCTGATTTGCTGCTTGGCCTGCTGTGTTCATCCAGCTTCACACTTTATTACCTCAGTTCCTTTACAATTTTCAATGAGTCACATGGAATAATAAGACACACCTTTAAAAACCATGTTTTTTTATAATAATAAATGTTAAGTGCTACACTTCTCCATTCAACTTCGTTACAACTGAAGACAAGCAAGTGGAGGCTGCTACCCTCCGAATTTCTTAGTCAACCCAGCCTTGTGAAAGGATGCTGGTCACATCAACCTGTATTCAATGCAGCTACATTTTCTGTGTGGTACAACCTCTTTTGTACTGCAAGAAAGGAAATTGTTGTTTCTGCTCTCAGAGCTGAGTTGAGTTCACCAATATCTTGCTCAGCTCCCGGCTTCCAGTGAGCACTTTAATCAGGAACAAATCTATGAAATTCTTTATGGTTCAATACAGACTGATCCTGCAAACATGCAGAAGTCACACATTTCCATTTTCACTATCTCAATCATTTGACACAACATTTAAAAAGCTTAATGAGATGAACAATTTTGTTTGCATCATTGGAACGACTTGTACGAATTTGCACGGGGGAAGTTGAGTACTATGAAACAGAGAAACCGTTTTTTTCAGATTTTATCACACAACAGTGTCAGCGATACAGCGAAAACATCACCTCCGTTTCTTTCTCCTCAGATGGTCCTTCTCCAGTTGAAAATTAATACTAATCAGTTGACAGTTGAGGTATATCCCCCAGGTATGGATCATTATCCGAACACAGAGCGTGATCTTCTCCAATAAATTCTGTTTTGATTAACTACTTTTTTCCCCGACAAGCTGATGTCAGCATCTCAAACAGCTAGTCACCGCCTCCTCCCCTCCACCTAATTTGTTGTGTCAGAGCACACAAGGCTATGGGCCAAGTGCTGGTAACTGGGATGCTGAGGCTCTTTCCGTTTTGTAAAAGCACAATGTTTGAATCATATTGGAGGAGAAAGATTGCCAGAGGGAAATGAAAGCCAGAAGCTGTGTCATTAAGAAACAATGCAGCTCCCCTGTCAAGTGTCCCTAGTGGTCTAATAGTCAGGATTTGGTGCCCTCACTGCTGCGGCCTGGGTTCAATTCCCGGTCAACGAATCAAGATTTATCATTCCTGAAAGTGGTAACAGCAAAAGCAGCGCAGCTCTGAGTGGATTTGTTTGAATGCCTCAGATCAGTTAATGTCCCCAAGAACATCAGAGTCCATGTTTCAGCTTCTTAAAGAGAGGAAAGGTGCCTTAACTGTCCCTGCTCCGTGGGACTATTCACCTTTGTGCTGTTTTGTTAACAGGGACATGAGCAGTAATAGTAACACTCACAAGATGAATAACCAGCAATGAGAATCATCATCGCGGCTTCACCTACATAGCCTTCCTTTCCTGTTCTGGTGAGTTTCAATACCAAATAAAACATGTTTGTCGTCAGGAAGCAGCCATTCAATGAGATCACCACTGACCTGAAAAAAATCTCACCTCTGCTTTCCTGCTTTTCCTCCACAACCTCAGTTAAACTTGAGCCTAATCACAACATTGTATATTACTGACAATTTTCAGAAAGTTGGATAACATTAATGACCTGTGCAGGCTTGCAATAAATTGAATAATATGAAATGAGCTAAAAAGGCTTCCCGCAATTCAACCCAGTGCAGGGCTAGCCACATGAGAAAGGTCAAAGAGCGAAAACATTACCTCCATTTCTCCCTGCACATATTTCTCTCCTGACAACTTGAATATTTGCATCATTTTTCTTTATAATTGAGACATTTTCACTGACAGACCTGTGCTGCAGAAAACTACTTTGCTTCAGATTAAAATTGCTGAGTACCCTTTCGCACAGACCAATTCTCAATAAGCCCTGCTACATGTTAATAAAAGCTGCTCTGGGAGAGGTTGGACCTCACAGCCTCAGCATTGCACGCACCTCGACACCGTCATAGAAGGACGGCGTGCTCACAGATTGTGTTGCTTCTATCTGTAGCACCCTGCTTACTGCTGATACAGCACTGCATTCTCTCATCCTTCTGCACATGATCCCCGCGGCCCTATCTCGGTTTTGTCACATAGTCTCAGTTATAACGCACAGACTATCCCGTCGTCTATTACCACAGAGGAGCTCCTGCGCTGACTGCCATCCCCATTTCCGGTTATATCTTCATGGCTGGGCAACTGAGTTTCTCTGATTCCGGCCCAGGAGCTGGGATTGTATGGTTGTCAGCAGCACTGGTTGCTTCCTTGTGTGAGGGATCTGGTGAAGTAGCCAATGCTAAACTGCATTGCTTGCCTCTTCTCGCAGACATTTCTCCCTCCTAAAATCACAAACCCTCTGTTACATCCTTCCTCCCACATTACTGAGGCACTGCACAATCTAACACTCGCTCCACATTGACAAGTGCGTGTTATTACTATCTGCCCTCCCATTCACGTTGGGACATGTCACAGGAAGGACGGTGCTGTCTGAACCAGCGCCGGGCAGATCTGCAGCTCCCGGGGAGACAGACTATCACTGAAATTGCCAACATGCACCTTCTGCAAGGTGCACCTTGTGTCTGTTTTGTAATGAAAGCGCTAAGATAGATTACTTCTGGATTGAAGTGTTTACTGGAAGCAGGAATTTGATAAAGATACAGGGGAAACAGATTGAGATTTGACTGAAGAAACAGCAAAAAGATTCAACATTTTAGTGTCGATTTGTAGTGTGAGTTGTTGATGTTGTTGCTCGTTGTCTCGCCGAGCTGGTTGTTTGTTCTGCAGACGTTTCATTGCCCTAACGGTTAGCAACATCAGTGCAACCTTCGATGAAGGGCTGTTGTGTTTTCCCGCCTGTTATTTAAACTCTGGTGTCTGTTGAGCTGGAAAACCTCACGTACAGTTTTCTTCACAATGGAGTGCATTTGGGGTCGAGGCCTATTTGTTTATTGACAGCTTTCTCAGTGGAGTACCAGGCTTCTTGGAATTTCCGTGTTTCTCTCTGCTTTGCCTGCCCCAAGATCCTGGCAATGTCCCAATGAAAATGGTGGTTCTCCTTATTCATGTGGATGGAGATGAGTGAGTATTAGGTGTGTCTTTTTATTGCCAATTTATGTTTGTGTACCCTTGTGATTAATTTCCTTCCCGTTTGTCCAATGTAGTGTTTGCTGCAGTCTTTGCAGGGAAGCGTGTGTATGGCATTGGTCTTGTTCATAGTGAGTGGTGGGTCTTTGTTCTGGGTGAGCGGTTGACACAGGTTTGATGTGGGTTTGTGTGCTACTCTGATGCCCAGTGGTCGTAGGAGTCTTGCAGTCAATTCAGACGTGTTCCTGATGTAATGTAACTTGATGAGTGTTTCAGGGCGTATAGTATCTTCCTGGTGTTGTTCGTGTGATAGGTATCTTCTGACCCAGTTTTTCGGGTATCCATTGTCTTTGAATACTTGGAAGAGGTACTCTCCTTCTTTTTGGTGTAATGCAACATCTGCAGAACAACGAATCAGCTCGGTGAGCCAACCAAACTCAAGAAGATGGTATGTCACTGCCTCGAAGCATTGTGCTGTAGTGAGGCAAATGTTTAGCTGTTCATCATAATTACAGTCAAGAAATTCATTTTTCCAACATGAAATGAGTCTTTACGTAGCAGACGTTATGTAAGTAATCCTTTCACTGAAATAATCATACTTCGTCTCGTGTCTCCTCAGCATTTTATCTGTCATTGTAGGTGCACTGAAGGTGCTTTCATAGAATCCCAACAGTATCCAAACAGGTCCTTGGCCCAACAAGTCCACACTGAACCTCAGAGTATCCCAACAAGACTCATTCCCCTGTAACCCACCAAATGTACACGTCCCTGAACAGTATGGGCAATTTAGCATGGACAATTTACCTAACCTGCATATATTTGGCTTGTGGGAGGAAACCAGAGCACTCTGAGGAAGCCCACGTAGAAACAGAGAGAATGTGCAAACTCCACACAGTCGTCCGAGGATAGAATCAAACGCAGGTGAGGCAGTAGAGTTAACCACTGCAGCTACTGTACCGTCCTTTGTTCCTTCTGTGTGTCTAATTGCCTGACTCTTATTTTCAGGGTGATGTGATGATTTGGGATTGTAAAGCGAGAGTCAGGCTGCAAAAACATGTCCTCATCTTCAAAAGTGAAGGAAAACAGGCAAAGAAAATTGAGCTTTCTGTTTTGAATATTCTGAAATATCTCCTTTAAGTACTGCTGTTGCAGCTGGACTGAGCCAACTCTTATCCTATCTTTTTCATTTCACATCAGTCCTAATTTCAGTCTGATACCATTGCACTTTTAAGGTTTGAAGTACTTATCTTGGATCCAAATTTTGCTCCTTTAGACTGAATGGAAAAATCAGATCACTGCTTCTGAGTTGCATTATCACTCTAAGAAAGAACTGCAGTGGGCTCTTTCTTGCTCAAATTAGTAACCAGTAGGCTATGAGACACAGGTGGGAATTGAACCCACAATTTTTGGTTTACGAGCCCAAAGATTTCCCTCTTGGCCCTGCTTTCTATTTTCATTAAACTGATACACTCTATTGGTTCGTTAACTACAAGTATGATTTTTGTTTTTAAATTGTTGGAAAAGTTAGATAAACTGACAAATTACCTGATGTTAAAGTACAAAACAGGATGATCAAGAGAGAACAGTAAATGATTGAGTTCAGACAAATTCTGAAGTAAGTAGAAACAGGCAGCTTGGTAGCCATGTGTGTAATGCAATGTAAACATCAATGGTTAGTACTGCTACCTCACAGCGCTAGGAACCCAGGTTTGATTCCAGCCTCGGGCAACTGTCTGTGTGGAGTTTGCACATTCTCCTCATGTCTGTGTGGGTTTCCTTCGGGTGCTCCGGCTTCCTGCCACAGTCCAAAGATGTGCAGGGTAGGTGGATTGACCATGCAAAATTGCTACAGAGTGTTCAGGGAGGTGTAGATCAGGTGGGTTACGGCAAAATGGGTGTGGGTGGGATGTTCTGAGGTCTGGTGTGGACATGTTGGGCTGAAGGGCCTGTTTCCACACTGTAGGAATTCGAATTCTAATTTGAGTCAACCCATACAGGAATCAGATTGCAAAAACTGAATGTGGAATTCTTGCTGCAATTGTCTTGGTTTTAATGAGCACACAACTGCAGATCTTTGCAGTAACGATTTCCTAGCACAGAGAAGGAAATACCTGCTTGCAAGTTCGTGTCAGGAATGTCCATTGGATTCATCCCAGGAATGTGAGGATCCACGAGCATACAAGTAATATCAGGCAGTGCGCTATCAGTTTAGAATGGTGAGAGATGGGGAATATATATTCATTCACAAAATAATCATTTCGTAGAATTCAATACAGAAAGGCAAAAAGTGATGCACAAACAGAACATCTACATGGAGAGACGATACACAATAAATAGGAGATTCTTTTTTTTTTAAGTCTTGATTTCAGTTTCACTCTGACATTTCGTGAAGGATATGAACTGCCCTTACCAGTCTGCAGTGGAAGTGACTCGGGCCTCACAGAAAGGTAGTTGAATAACAGTTACATTTCGAAAAAGCTGAAAGTCAGTTGGGTCACAGGGATTTAGGGATGTTGGCCTTACAAGCCTTTCCCACATTCCATGAAAGTACCAAAGAAGTGAGTCAAGAGCTTTTGGTCCCCGTAGAGACGATGTCCATGATGTGGTTAGACAATAATTTAGGTTAGTTGAGTTTCTAAATGGAGAAACCACGTTAATTAAATGAATAGATCGTTGTACAACTGCAATGTCTGTAGTTCAGTCTCAGTTCGAGCAGCGTGTGTAATCCTTGTTCTTCATCCTCACCAAAACGCCAGAGATTAGACAAGACGCAGACGATTTTTGTCGGGATGGTGGAGACAATGCAAGATTACATTCACGAGATGTTGGAAAAGTTGAGCTGCACCTGAGGTTGGGAAAATTGGGAAGTAAACTAACGGAAATTTCCCTGACGATGCGAGGTTCAGTGTGTTTATATTTGCAGAACAGCCCCTCTTTCGGCGCAATCAAGCTCAAGAAGTCAGAGATTCAAAAATAACGGTGAATGACAAAGAAAACACAGGAGTCGGATTTCTCTTACTCATATAGTTATTTTAGTGGGCAACGATTTTTCAGAAATAAAAGTAGATACTGATTCCTGAGTGTTTTAAAAGATACGTGAGCTAACATACAAGGAGTGAATTTAACAAGGGGACAGAGTCAGTGTCCAGGTCTGAGAGGAATGGGTGCCGGATACTGGGTGGCAGGGCAGGATGGAGCAGGGAGATCAATTCGAAATTGAATGACTTCAGGTGCAAAGACATTTCATGAACATATGATTAAGACTGAGTATGAAAATGCGCATGGTTTTGAAAAATGCGGCATTGCATTCAAAGGGAAGCCTGTTGTAAATTGCGACACGACTGATCATGATTTTCAAAAACAGATAAAGGAAATGTAGATGTAAATACATTGTGTGAAAGCGTGCAGCTGAATAGCGTTGCCTGTAAAAAATATTTCATGGTTTTGAAATGTTTGGCATATGGTTCCCCGTGAAGCATTTTCAATGAAATTCAGCTGTTTGTTTTTCAATTGGTGAGGAAAGCCATCCCCTAATAATTACGGAGTGAACCAACTCTTGGAGACACAATTCCTGCTTTTATCTACCAGGTTCAAATTCCACCAGACCTGTGTTTTCGTTCCTTTTCCATGTAGATAATATTCTAACGGCAAACGGAGACATGTGAAAAAGTGGGAGTTTGACAAAAGTAAATCAGAGGAAATATTCATGTTAATATAATTGATTACTTCCCGCTAGCAGTTAGGATTCGGCGCTTTCACTACCCTGGACTATCTCCGTTCTTGTTCAGGGAATCAGGATTTATTGTTCTTGATAGTGACAACAGCAGAAGCAGAACAACTACGACAAGAATCCTTTCAATGCCTCAGATCAGTTAATGATTACGAGAACATGAGTCAATGCCCCAGATTCTTAAAGACGACATCTCTGCTCAATGGGACAGTTAATATTTAATTCTCCGCTGATTCCACTTCCCAAACTGTTTCTAAAGATTCACAAAGCTGAGACTGTGTTTTCCATTTTGTTTCCTTGCCATTGCCAGGAACTGCATGATTGGGTTGGTGGATATGGGAAAAGTCCCCATGAGCAGCTTGTAGGACTATTTCAGCTTCCACTCTTTAATGATGCTGGGACATTCACTCTGATGTTCTTGTTAACATTTATTGATTTTCTACTGTGAAAGGATTCTCGTTCATGTGCAACAGAAGTTCAAACCTCATTGCAGCTTTAGGCCAATGAGAAGTAGTAATTTAGGAGTATAAAGAAGTCATGAACTGCACTCGACGAGAGACAAAGCTACAATCTCTGAATACCTAAACAGGTTTCATTACGTTATACATTGCGTTACCCCGGATAGAGCTTAAGAAAGCGAGTCAGGTTTACTTGAAACCAAGAACATTAGGTTTCTAATAATGCAAATGCAGGAGTACAGTCAGTTACTTGTTTTGTCGTTTACTCACAAGAACATTTGTGGAGAATGCCTGAGCGTATCTGTATTGGAATATACCCCCACTCCCATTCCATAACCAAATAATTTATTTCTCATTCCACCTGATGGAGATTCGAGAATATTTCCGGAACCACCCTGTGACACAGAGCCCGGGAGCAATCTCCCCAGTTCAGATCAGAATGTATCAACGAGAAAGTTAAATAGCAAGAAGAGAGAGGCTGAAAGAATGAAGTTGAGAAGGGCAGGATGAGGGAGGAAAGGACAGACAAACAGGTGGAGATTGATTAAAAAAAACATTTGGAGACACGTGGAGAGAGCGGGGAGGAAAGATGGAGGAATTGTGGTACCTTTCGACCTTTTTATCATCATAATTTCTCCTTGGGGTATGATCACTTGCCTTAATTCTGCACAGCAGTGCACCTGTCAACTGTGAGCTTGTGGTGCAATGGAAGCGTGTGTGACTCTGGGTCAGAAGGTTGTGTGTTCAAATTATGTCAGGCTTATGGCCTCTTGGCTCAACAAAGTGTTTCTCCTTCATATGGAAGCAGAGCTTGTTGTTTCAGAGTACTGCTTGGTAGTGCTTCTCTTATTCAGTGGCTGTTCAATTACATGTGGTACTTCTCTGTAAGTTTAATATTGGGAACACTGCTGCAGGGATGTTGTTTGCCCAAACACAAAGTGTCCATCGTGGGGTTTAAACACACAACTGCCTCCCTCTGGCTAGCCGCTTCACTCAGTCAGTAAGAATGCTGTGCTGCTAACATTATAGAGGTATTTTCTCACTTAATTCGTAAACAGACAAATTTATGTTTCAAACCATCAGGAGGTTTCAGCTCCTCCTGTTAAAGCAGATGGTGGTGAGTTCAGGAAGAAATGTTTCCAATCAAAAACAATTCCTTTTACAGTTGGAATGATCGTTATTGAACAGCAGGAGAGGAAACTGCAGACCCACAGCCCCTCTTCACATTAACGGTGAGGCTGAATTTTATAGACTGTATCGGTAAAATCCAGTGGTTCAGGTCCAATGCTGGTTGGTGCTGTCCACTTCCTGATTGTTGTGTGAGTGACAGACAAAATCTCCAGGAAGTATGTCTCATGTGGATGCATTGCCAGGACGACAGAACAACGAGCCTAAAGTCAGGAACCTGAAAATCGCCTAATTTTGAAATTCAATAAATAGGACGCACTGTAGATGCATCTGATCTTCACGCTGTCCCTGAACTCTCTGTGATGAACAGAATCCAAGTGAGGATGATCTTTTTTGCTAAGATTACAGAAGAAATCTGAGAGGACTCCTCCTGAAGGTTTTGCAAGACACTGAAGATTTCTTCTTCTTGTGTGACATGTTTTATTTTGATCAAATAAATGATTATTCTCAGATGGGGGTCTGGGGGGGAGGTTTGCGAGTATTCCCAGCATTTTCGAAGTTCATAGGCACAAGTCTGGAAAAAGAACAAAGGTGAAAGCCTGTGACAGACTGAGAGGCACATTTAATTCACTGACACAAGGAATAAGGAACAAGGCAAAAGAAATGCTGATGAACCAACTTTTACTGTTAAGTTGTAGCTTCTTTAATAGTCTTGTTGTTCGGAACGATCTTTCCCCACTAGCCTTGATTTAAAATTCAGACAGAGAATGACTCTGTGTTGCTGTTGTGTGAGAAGTCACAGTGGGCAGGGCTTCTTAACAAAGATAAACAAGGTTGGTGAGTGTTTGTAGGGTGGTGCTGGCAGTCAGTCTTACTTAGAATGACTTTCAATGCCGTTGAAGAATGCAAAATATTATCAGTGGAAAACAAATGCAGAGGAGACAGTGTGAAATGGCCGTGATTAGCTACAAGGCATGACAGCGTGAAACTAAGACTATAATTTTATCTAAGTCCACCCTGCAATAATGTTGGACCTATCGATTAAATAAGACAATGGGCAAAATGATGGAGGAGAAATATGAATAAATTAGGAGCAGAAATATTTGACCCAACGAGTCTGCTGCACCTTTCAGTGATAATCTTCAACTCCATCCTGCTGCCTGACCTGGATAGTGCTTGACCATCTTACTGATTAGACATCTGTCAAGCTCAGTTTGACAATACCCAACAATCCAGCATCAACAGCCGTCTGTGGGAAAGAATTCCACAAGTTCACTGACCCCTGAGCGAAGAAATTCCTCCTCATTTCTGAATTAAATGGGCTGAACCTTATTCTGATATGATGTCCTCTAGTACTTCTTTCTCGTGCTCAGGGAAACCATTTGTCCATAATCTACGCTGTCAAGGTCCCGAAGAATATTAAATGTTAATAAATGTTGTTATATGATTATAAACTCTAGTCAGCCTCCTGTGTTCCAAGGAGAACAACCCCAGCCTAACCAAACATTGTACAAAGTTTCACGTTATCCAGTCCTGGCAACATTCTCGTAAATCTCCGCTGCAACCTGCAGAGTTCTTGAATATTTTTGAGGCAGACCGAGAGATATTGTGCTCAGCAAAGGTTGTCAAGTTTTTCAGGAATTGACTGGAATAGGAATTTAGGATTAGTATCCAACTGACCCTGCGCATATAGAATGTCAGGGCACTGAATTTCCCTAATTCCGGGGCTGGGGAACTGGGATTTTACTACCGTCTGCATCACTGGTTAATTCCCTGTGTGAGGGAACTGCTGAGGCAACCAATGTAAAACTCTATTGCCCGTTTGAGAAATACATCCAAGGTCATAGCATTGAAGAATTATATTATTTCAACTGGAATATTAATTACATTTGCCAACTGAATATCAGGCAAATTGTTTTCATTTTGAAACATAAAAATATGACGCAGCCACTGAGCCCATTGAACCTGCTTCGCCGCTTAATGAAATCATGTAAGAACTCCTACTTCACTGACATTTTATTCCTCTTTCCCAGGAGTTCTAAATGTTTTTAATCTATAGAAATCTATACAGCGCAGTGGAGGCCGGGACGTTAAATGTCTTCAAGGGGGAGATTGATAAATTCTTGAGCTCACAAGGAAGCAAGGGCTACGGGGAGAGTGCAGGGAAGTGGAGTCGAAATGCCCATCAGCCATGATTTAATGACGGAGTGGACTCGATGGGCCCAATGGCCTTACTTCCACCTCTCTGATGAAGGGTCTAGGCCCGAAACGTCAGCTTTTGTGCTCCTGAGATGCTGCTTGGCCTGCTGTGTTCATCCAGCCTCACATTTTATTATCTTGGAATTCTCCAGCATCTGCAGTTCCCATTATCTCTGGCCTTACTTCCACTTATATGTTTTATGGTCTTATGGTCTCATAAAACTATTCATGTCAGTTTTGTACAGTCTGAACATTGACATCCTCCATGGTCCTGAATTCCATACATTTTCTACACTCATTTCAGTCAGCTATTTGGCAACAATTTCTGTTGTATTTCTGGTGCTGCTCCTGGCATGCCCTCCAGCATTGTGCTTGTTGTACATTTCCTACAAATAATAAATACAGAGATAAATAATTGCAGCCCCATGACTGACCGTTCTGGAACTACAGAAGTCACATCTTTTCAACTTGAAAACTACACATTAATCCCGATTCTATATTTTCTGTTAATTAAACAACAGGCAGCCTATGCTCATTTAAACCTAACAGCATAAACTCTTACCTTGTCATCGATATTTTATATGGCTTGTTGTTGAGTAGCTACTAAAAATTCAAATTCACTTCATCTACCACTTCCCTTTATCAACTGTGCTTGTAATATTCCCAAAGAAGTCTGGCAAAATTCCCACGTCTGCACAACGAACGTCCCAGGCATTCTTTTGGAAACGTAAACCTGATAGCGGATTTTCCATTCGAAAAGAGGCAGTTTGAAGCTTGCATTCACTAACAGCCTACCTTTAGAGATCGTGCAAGCTCCTGCTCGCTGACCTCTGAGGCGCAATCAGTGTGTTCAATTGTTAAACAACAGGGCGATAGTTCAAGGGCACCCAGGCAAGAGTGATTGCTGTTTTCACTTCACCACTTCTGTACGTTACGCAGTTTTGTGTTTTAAATGTGGTTCGGGAAGTGTTTCCCAAATGAAAAACTTATCCAGTGAGTAACCACAAAAATGTTTCCATGTCGCTTTCATAGCTAACGTCAAGAGCTGCAGATTTGGGGAATCTCAAAAAGAAACAAAAACTGCTGGAGAAACTCAACAGGATTGGAAGTACCTGTGAGGTAAAACAGAGTTCTGAAATGTTAATTCTGATTCTCTGACAGATCTGCTGAGCTTTCCCTGAAATTTATGTTTTTGTTTTTCAATGAATGTTTATCCCATCTATTGGGATGAAACAAACAGACCCGCCTGGTACTGAATTCAACTCTTCAGAAATCTGAGAAGTGGTTGGATTCAAACAAAACTTGTAATGACTCACCCTCCCTCAGTTCCACACGGAGAAAGGCGAGTAGCTGCTGTACTTCTGCAATTGTAGGCGAGTGGTAAAGGTGATGAGATTGAAATGGATTGTGGTATCTCTGCACAGCTTGGAATCTTGCTGACAATGAATGAGAGTCAAAAGCAAATAAGAAGGGATTTTATTCTCTGTCTTCTTGTTTTGGAGAGAAATCGCAGAAGGTATGGAATAAGTATTTCAGCCAGGCCGCCAATGGTGGGAAGATGCAACTCCTCGCCTGTCAGAGTGAAACAAGCAGAAACCTTCAACCGTGTTAAGATACATTTCGATGGACACTTGCATTGCTAAACTTGGTGAGACCATAAGCCAAGTGCTGGAACAGGGACAGCCAGAATCGTGAGTTTAACTGGCGCAGACCTGATGGGTTGACTGGTCTTTTTCTGTGCTGGAGACCTGGTGTCAAGGACCTACTGGCATCATCCACGGTACTGAAAGAAACAGCAATAATTAAAAATAAAAGCACATAGGAAAATATTACCACCAGGGCAGAGAGGGAATAACTATACAGATAGCACATCAAAAGCAATGTTAGAACAAGAAGAGATAATATTAGCAGCTGCAAGACAGCATGAAGCCAGAGATAATGAATGGAAAATTTTAAATTTACAAGCAATGGCCAGTTCAGAAGAAAAAGGTGGAATGAATAAAAGACAGGGCAACATTAGGAGCAGGCAATATTTGGAGAAAAGGAGGCAAAGTGGTAGCGCCCACATTCTGCCAGCAGACATTGTGCAATGTTTACCTGGATTAGCACACATAGGTAGAAATAAAATGATAGAGGTGATACCTACTTGCTGCTGGTGGAAAGGAATGGGAAGAGACAAAGCCAAGTTTTGTCAAAGATGTACTTTTTATGCACAGACTGAACCAGGACAGGGAATTAAAATTAAAATGAGCAATCAGCCCCATCCGCAGAGTCCATGGAAACACATTCAAATGGATTTCATAAGGTCACTTACACAAAGTCAGAATTAAAAAAATTGTTTTCTGGCTATTTTGACCAGTTTACCAGATGGGTAGAAGATTTCCCCACAAAAGACTACTGCAGCCTCAGTGGCAAAAATACTGACAGTAGAAATAATACCGTGGTGGTGGGTTCCCCTGCAAATAGATTCAATCCAATCAGCCCATCTCATTGGTAAGATCCTGAAGGAAGTACGTAAAGTACTGGGAATAACTCAAAGGTATCATATCCCCTACCACCCACAGAACTCGGGGATGGTAGAGAAGATGAATAGAAGACTGAAAAATGTTCTCACCAAGGCAATAATTGAAGAAGGGTTTAAATGGACCATTTCCCTACCAGCCATTCTAATGTCTTCTCAAGGAACAACTCGCAGACTAAAAGGACTGACTCCTTTCCCATTCATTATTGGTCGCACCATGGGCCTCCTGCAAGGGGGGGAACCAGAAATGATCACCTCAAAAGGACAGATTTAGGAAGGTACCTGCCAACTTTTCATGTATCTCCAACAGCTGAAATACCAGATGAATCAGGTACAGTAGGTTCATGGCTGGGAACAAGAGGGAATGTGCTCGGCACGCCCAATGATAAGGGCTGGGGAAGGAGTCTTCATTCATGTACTGCATCCAAATGGGCAGCACAGTTCTAAATAGGGTGGCCACAATGAGGTGATTATCAACGGTGATTGTGGAGTTTTGGTCGTCAAAATTGGGATCGGCAAATGGAGACACCCGTCACAACTGAAAATATTTAACAATTAACAGAATTGGCAAGGCCTCGGGCATGTGTGTTTGCCTTGTGTTTCCACAGGACCCTGTTGCTTATCGTCACAATGACCGTCCAAGGAATATACATTTGAGGAATCGACACTGGGGCACACAGTGCTCCAAAACCATTGACGTAATGTTGATGACTCAAGGACTATGGATATATACAGAGGATTAGTAAAAATTGATTGGGAAATAAGGGCATTGGTTGTGCTGCCAGGAACTGATATTTGGTGATAGAAATCCTCTTAAAGTGTCCCGTGGAGATGGTTATCCACTGTTAATATGTAGTCAGGCTAAAAGCCATATGTGGTGCCCCTCTCCTTTGAAAATAGGCAACTGCAGCCGTCCTTGATTTTAACTGCAATACCATGTTCATCTTCAGTGTATAAAGGTAACAACACTTATGCAAATCCTATTATAATCTTGTATGTGAGCAAAACACATGCCAGTTTCATCTTGCCGGGGTCAGATCTACATGGATCTGGTGGAGCATCGACTCCCTCCAGCTTTTTAGCCATACTATTGAATGCCAGATATGTACTCACTTTACTAATGGCATACCAACTGCCAGACGAACTGTCTCAGGGAACAATTGTCCCTGCCATATTGTGACGCAATGGGTCCTCTCCTCAACTGCTCTGAAGTCCACATTATCCTTGTTGGGGCGAATGGTATGATCCTCATGGATGCAAATGAATATGTTATCCTCAACGCTTCACTGACTACAACCTATTTACTAATTAAATTGAATCTAGAACTACCACACAATTGTACTGATGCATCAGGTCAAGCTTTATTTCTGGAAATGATTAAGTCTGCCCTTGGAGGCATGCCCCTCATACAAATGGTGAGAAAGCAGCGATCAGCCACGCGGAGGTGAGGGTTCTGGCAGGATTCAGGACAGGGTCCTCTGCTGGTAATGCCATAGATAATTCGCTATTGCAAGAAAACTCAGAGTGTTGAAAGAGAAGTTGAAGGTATGGTTGGAAAATAACGTAGATTTCCAAGAAATAGCCACTAGGTTAGAAGAAGAAGGTTTGAAATTCAGACTAAAACTCTCACTTTTAACAATTTGAATAAAACTGCTCTGATTAGTGAGTTTTGAAAAGATTTGCAGCACAGGTTGAGGTTCTGGATGTGAGTTTGCTCGCTGAGCTGGAAGATTAGTTTTCAGACGTTTCATCACCATTCTAGGTAACATCATCAGTGAGCCTCCGACGAAGCACTGGCATTCCAACCGGAACTCCATCAACAAACACATTGATTTGGAGCCAATCTACCATCCCCTGGAAAAAGAGCAGGAAATGATATCACCAATGCAGGAAATGACATCACCAACCCAAGGAAACCTAACCAGATAAATAGAAAGCGGGACATAACACCAGCACTTCGTTGGAGGCTCACTGATGATGTTACCTAGAATGGTGACAAAACGTCTGAAAACTAACCTTCCAGCTCAGCTAGCAAACTCACATCCACTGCTCTGAATGTTCTAATTGATTTTGTTAATAATGGGACAAGGACAAGGCGGGAATCCTTTGTTCGTTCCTGGGATCCGCTTTATATAGTGATCTGTGGGTGCAACCGTTGGCCTAAGCGAATGGGTTTGACCCTTCTTGAGTCACTTCTGAACTGTTATCCATATGGATCAACATCCCATCAACTAAGAATATTCCCTGAATCTACAGAATTTGTCGTACGCTGTCTGGCATGACGACCACTTTTTCAAGAGCAAATGACTATCACCAATCCTCCTCCGAGTATCACACAACCCCAGCATACCTATCTCTGCTAAGGCTGTATAACATGGGCAGAGGAAACAGTTCTCTCCAGGCCACCTTGCAGCATGCCCTTCAATGCACAGTCCATTGGAAGGACATTAGTGCAGTGGGGCTCGACATTACCAAATTCCCTCATGCCCATCAGTGGGTGTGCTTATGTGAGGGGAATTCAGTCCTGCAGCCTGTGTGTAGGCTACACAATTACTCTGATTGCAATATCCAGTGGGCATATGGACATGGTACTGGTTTTGTTTCCAGTTATGGGTTAACTCACATTTCCATGTCAATCTGATTCTACACCCAAAATTGCAAAAAGTGTCCTTTACCCAGCAACGACTTCCAGGGCCAGTCTTTAACTGATGCAGCTACAATCAAGTTTGCAACAACTACAGAAGCTCTGACAGCCCAGGTCGTTACTATCAACACTTCTATTAAAACATCTCCGGCAGCTATTTGGAACTGGGCTCAGTTGTTGCAGGCCCTACAAGCAACGCCCGCCCCGACTGAGACATGTTCAAATACCATGGCAAGAACTCGCGAGGATATGCATCAAATTGATGCATAAGTAGCCTAAACTGATGGTGATCATTTCAAAGGAGAAAGGTGATGTAGCTTAAATACTGAATGTTCAGCCATAGTGGATAAGACTGTGGAACGGGCGGTTAAATGTGAAGGTCCATCCTTGGATCTGCATTGTCTCATTATTATTTAGCTAGTTATCTTGCTTAGAATAAAGAACAAAATACAATGAAAAAAGAACATTACAGCACAGGAACAGGCCCTTTGCACTCTAAATCTCTCACCCCTGGTAACTGACCCTTCCATCCTAAGAAAAAGAAAGCTTGACTCTGGTGGCTTATACTAGGCATGTATACTTGCCTGCTTAAGAAGCTGCTTACGAAAACTGCCAGTAGAGACGAGCTGAAACATACTGTAGGTTTGGCAACCAGTTTAGAGACAGGAGCTTGCAACAATCTCACCACAGGGACGTGTGTGCAGCTATGCAGCTATTGTAATACTGTTATTCCCATGGGCCAGAAGCATGCGGGGATGCTGAAGGAAAAAGAGTGTAGATTTCTTATAGAACTATACATTTTTTCCACAGGTCTGTAGTAAGGGACAATATACAGATCAGTTTAAAAGTCAGGATTGAAAGGTCACTTTCTTCATGCTGAAGAGACAGGCAGCTCTTTGGAAGATTGTTCCCTGAGACATGGCCAACAAATGGAGGAGACACTGCAGAGAGGGGAGTCTCTGCAAAATAGAACGAGGAGTCACAATCAGATCAACCATGGCCTTATTGAATAGTGGACCTGGATTTAATGGTTTACTCCTGCAACGTATTGATATATTTCTGTTTATAACAAGCCAAGTCTCCTTCTCTCCTATTGCATCATTCTGGTACGGAGTGAGTTGACTCCTCCTTTTCCTGGGAAACAGAATGCTGGGGGCTCACTGGCCTCTGACATTTCCTATGTATTGGTCTCAAGCAGTTGATTGACTGCCTCCTATTCCCGTACACAAAGTTTGTGGAAATAGATGCCCTCCTCCTAATCTGAGTAACAGTTTCGAACAACTGTGTGGTCTCCTGCTGCTCTTGTTGATTGGAATTGAGGGACTGAATGGCCTATTCACGTTACTTACAGCTTCTATCTCTGAAATCCTTTCTCCTGCTTCTGTAAAACATCTTCAAAATATGAATGAAGTTTTTTTTTTCTCTCTGTAGTTGAGCAAGTAAACTGACTGATTTGACAGATTTGAGAAGCTGAATGGCCTCTTCTTCTTCCTTTGCAGTAGATTTGAGCAGCTGAATGTATTCCTCCTGTTCCTGTGTAACATACTTGAGAGAATGAATGGCTGGGTTATTAACAGCCATGAAACTGGATCTGACGGAGGTTCCTCCTGCCTGACTAACAGAAAAACAAACAACACAATGTACTCCAGGTATCCTCTCAGTAAGACCTCATAAAACTGCAGTAACACTTCCCTATGTTTTGAATGATATCCGCTGCAAAATGTGCCAACATTGCAGCTTTATACTTCTTCAAGTGGTAATTGGCGGGTGTGGACTGAATGATCTCTTCCTATCCCTCTGTAAAAGGCACATGGGGTGGAATTGCTTCCCACTGTTCCTGAGCAGCAGGCTTAATAGACTTTCTTAAGGCCATGAACGGATTTGATAACAGCGTGCTCACCAATAGGAGAAGCATCATGCAAAGTCAATGAGCAATAACTGTTATTATCCTGCTTTATGACTTCTAGAAATGTCCCCACTAGTCATTTTATGCATTGTCTGTTATTTTATCCCTATCTCCATTTATAAACAGAGTGAGGCATGCAGTGCAGTGTACTACTATCATATGCAAGCAAGAAAGTTTAAAAAGATGGGAAGATTTATGGTCCATTCCTCAGCAATTTCATTCCTATCATCCAGACTGCATAAATATTCCCTTTTATTGTGATATGAAAAACCGTGTAAAGAGGGTGTTAACTGAATCTGTTTGTTCGGTGACTGTGATTAATTTCAGTCTCCATGGATTCTAATTATCCAAGTGGATGGTTCCATCTTTTAATGATAAATGGACTCCATTCGATGTGTTATCCCATAGTATGAGCTGGAGCATAACCTACAACACTAACAGGAATCAGCAGCTCCAGAGAGAAGGGGAGCAGAGGTCAGAGTCTGAGAAAATTAGACTCAAATACTCCAGCAATGGATCAGAATCTGAGAACAATAGACTGGAATGCTGCAACAATGGAAAGGAGTTTATCTACATATGTTTGGCTTCTTTCTACGTATTATGATGGGATGTCATTACCAGGGCGGATACAATGCACGCTTTACATTATTCAATGCTTTTATTATCCTATCCTTGCTGTCATTGGTGTTCCTGGTAAGACGCACTGTTCGATTTTTATTTCTATATGCCGTGTTCAACTGTAATGCTGTTCTTTTAATTTACTCTACACTCTTAGCTGTTATTCCTGCTAAGCCTCTGAGTCCAGATATTCCGCTTCAAAACAGTATTAACTGCAATAGTGAACTTGTTCATGAACTCTCTCCCTTTTGCTACTGGCAGTGTCCTCGTGGGTCTCTATACTGAGCCATACCATTTCTGCTGTGATTCGTTGCATTCGTACAATTGTTATTTAAATATCGTGAGTATGAAGGTTACTGTCTTCTGTTCTCATTACAAATTCCATTGACTCCATTCCATCGTGATCCAATATCTCAGGTTGAAACAGTTGAATTACAATGGCAGTGATTATTTTGGCCATGAGCTGGTCCCTGATCATTCCTAATTTTAACTACTGACAGTCTCAAAATTTACTTTACTTACTCGTCAGATCTGCTATTTGAAACTTGAGCTATGAAATTCAGTCTTTATGGTGCCAATAATTTTGGAGACCTGCTGCGCATATGGGTACAGCCCGGCGCGAGATTTACACCATCTCTCCCAGATTTTCAAGGGCCAGCGAGAGCTCACCAGGTGCCATCGGGAACACAAAGCTTTCCAAGGCATGAGCCCCTCTTTCAGTGTCAACCCAGTCCAGGGTGCCCTGCCCTTTACAAAGAAAAGAGAACTACCCCTGGGGGTCTCGCCAGTTTCTTCCGGATTGTTTGCGGTATCGCACTGGACACACTGAGGTGCCTGTCTCCACATCTCCGGATTCAGAGATCTGAACCGGAATCCCTTTTAATTGGTGTTATAACATGCCAGAGACTGTTCATGATACGATGGCTCAGTGGTTAGCTCTACTACCTCATAGCACGCGGGACCTGGGTTCAATTCCACCTGTGTGGAGTTTGCACATTCTCCTTGTGTCTGCATGAGGTTCTTCTGGGTGCTCCGGTTTCATCCCACAGTTCAAAGGTGCGCAGGTAGGTGGATTGGCCATGCTTTGTTGCCAGATATGTTTGGGGATGTTTCAGATGGGTGGGTTAGAAATGGGGAAATGCAGGATTAAGGGAATGTGTCAGGGTGGGATCCTCTTTGGAGGGGTGGTGTGGACTTTTTGATCTAGATACCCAGTTTCCACACTGTAGGGAATTCTATGATATGATGAGAATAATCTGCTGCTGACGCTCCCAGATTCAAACCTGCCTAAGTAGGCCTTGGTCAATCCTGTACAGCTTGTATCTGGACTCACAAAAATACCATCCATGTGTAATTCCTGTGCGCACTGAACAATATCAATCTTTGATCTGGTAGTGATTTAATTTTAATATTCTCAAGTACAAAATCACATCTATCCATGAAATATCTCTCAGTCTGTCTAAACTGATTCCCAAAACACTGTCAGATTTTCATGCATGAACTGATTACTTCCATGCGTGTTCTGGCTCAAATTTGTACATGTACAACCGCCCTATTCCCCCTACACACACACACACACACACACACACACACACACACACACACACACACACGCACACACACACACCCCCTCTTGTTTTGCCCTTGTGCAATGGAGCTATAGACACAGATATAAATATATACATTTACATAAGTACACATATAACTTTGTGGGATGCCCATTTACTGTCACTTATAGCATGAGCTACAATGTTCCCTAAACTCAGTAGTTGTCTAGTGCTAGTATGGTAGCAACATACTGGCAAAGGTTTGCAATGCTGTCTATGCTGGGCAGATAGCCCAGTTTACTGAACAATACACTAACGTAAGCTCCATGTTCAGTTCACATCTTGCCCCATTTATGGAATTTGGGCCGGATCTGTGAGGCAGAGTCAGAATGTGATGTAACGTGTCATTTCAGTTGATTTGGCATTGCTTTTATTTATTGCTGTCATTATTATGATTGGGACGCTCTAAGGTCTCACCCATTCGGTTAGTCCCACTTCCATCCCTTTTTCCCCCATATTTCCACAACATGTTCTCATTTAATTAACTGTCTGTTTCTTTCTTGAATTGGAATCTTTCTGTTCCTCTGTACCCTCCCTTGGCTTTGATTCTTGGCTGCCTAGTGTATAGAATGCTGGCAGGGCTAAGCCGAGAAACATTAAACTGCTGTGTGTCAGTATTGTCCTGCTGGAAGTGGTGGAAGTGACAGAAGATGATTATTTGAATGTGGATTCTAGTGCAGTGGAAAGTGAGGACAAGGGTATCATTCTGCTGGAGAGAAGAGGAGTGGGTGAGAACAGAAACACAGGAGATGGGTCAGCCCCAGCTGAAGGCTCTGAAATGGGGGAAATTTCTCTTGGAGGGAAAAGGAGGACATGCCCAAGGCTTCCCGCTGGAATATGGCATCATTGAACAGAAATGACAGAAACGGAGAAACTGGGAAAATGGAGTCACTCTGAGCTGATCATGTGCTCAGCCACATGTGGAAGTTTCCCCTGAATGATTCAAAAGAACCAGACATTTAAATTGCAGGTTTTTGTCCTTTAACTGCTCTAAAGCAGGATGTGAAAATCGAACCACAGAAAAGTCAGAGGATGTACAGCGACAGAAGTTTAAGTAGACAATCCATGATGCTCAGCATTGATTGTTTCTTTTCAAAAGGATGGACTCGATAAGAAGAATATCTGCCCATAGTGCACATAGGCTGTCAAGGATACCATTCATCACAAACTAAAGTATTCAAATTGTTGAGAGCTAGTGTAGGCCAAAAATGAGATGCTTATTCTCGGAGCCAGAAGCAAATGATGTGAAGCAAAAAGAAAGAAAACATGTTATGAAAGTACATTGGAAAGAAAGATTAAAATATAACAAGTAGCAAGAGATTTTCAATGCATACATAAGAAACCGTTCAAGGTGAGTATGTCACCCTTTGAAGAAAGAAGGTCATGGCAGTACGTGTGGTACATTTGCAGGGTATGACCTGGGGAATACAGGGGACAAGCAAGTAATTTACACCAGTGTTTTACATCGTTCCTCACAAATAAAGACATTGTAAGTGTTTCATTGATATATGTAAGATGTTACTAGGAGAAAACCTAAATAGTCTCAAACCAAAAGAATACTTTTTTGATAAAAATACAGGCATAAAGGTAGACAAGTCAACAATAACTGTTACACAGTTCTAAAAGAAGTGGCAGCAGAGTGGCTGGCAGCAGAGTTTGAAATATTCCATAACTCTCTGGATTGTAGAAATGTTTCAGCAAGATTGGAGAACTTCCATTGTAGCAACTGTCTTCAAGAAGGTACTGAGACAGAAAATAGGAACCTATTGGCCATTCAGTCCCTTATTCAAGAAGGAATTGAAGGACATTTAGAAAAGCTTAATGCAATTAGGTTCAACATTGTTTTGTGAAAGGAAAATTATGTTTTGCCTTGTAAAATCATGTAAATTTTTCCTGGAGTTCCTTGAGAACATAACAAGCAGATTGATAAAGGGGGACTTGTGTACACTGCTTGGTTTTCTATATGGTTCTTAATAAAACAAAATAAAGATTCTTGTACAAGACAGGAGCTCACAGTGTGATGGTTAATAGATACGTGTGGAATGAGGATTGTTAAACACATAGAAGACTGAGAGTGGGGATTAATATGTCTTTATCAGTTTAAAAAGATATACCTACCGGAGTACCACAAAATCAGTCCTATGACATCAGTTATTTACAATTTATACTGATGGCTTGAAGGCGAGGCTTGAGTGCATTATATATCCAAAAGTGCAGATGATGCAAACATACATAGGAGGGAAAATCGCAGTGAGCATGTAAGGAATATGAAAGGAGACATAGATTAGGGCAGTGACTTGACAAATATTTGACAAGTGGAAATTATTTTAACAAAAAGTATGAAGTCCTGTACTTTGGCACTGAGAGGCAAAAGCTACGCTGTTATTTAATGGGGAGTACGCCAAAAAAAATGTATAAAAACACAAAATTAGCATTTTAGTGCAGCTCCTAACTAGGTTGATTCTTGGGGTTAAACTGTTGACGAATCAAGAAGGTCTAAAATGGTTAGGTGATTATTCATTGTCGTTGAAGTGAATGAGGAGTGATATTATTGAAAAAAATGCAGAGGGGCTTGACAATGTAGGTATTGAGAAGTCATTTTCATTCGAGGACATAGATACAGAACAAAGAAGATGCAAAGGATTTTTGTTTCCTTTCAGAAGGTAGTGAATATTTGGAATTTGCTAACCCAGACAGTCTTGAAGGCTAGATAACTGAATGTATTTACAGATGAGGTGGTTGAATTTTGATATATCAGCAAGTTGAGGAATACAAGCAGTTGACATTAAAGTGGAGGGGAACACTGGATCAGAACAATCATGTTCATATTGATTAACGGGTCACGCTGAAGGGGCCGAGTAGCCCACTCCTGATCCTATTTCTGATGTTCTGTTATTAGAAAGTAGCTGTTTTTTTTTAGAAGTCATGTTGTGCAATTTTGCATTCACAGAGACCAGAGCCAATCCTGGGTCAGTGAGCCTGGGTGAGGTATGGGGACTGTGTTTACAGTGAATCTGGCTTTGCAGCATGATCCACATCCGAAGCAGACATTGCAGGGAGGGAATGCCTGTAAAGAGGGATTGGGGTGGGTGTGGTTGTGTTCTTCCTGACCTAGGTTGGATTTTCCAAGAATATTTTCCAACCTATTCCTCAATGATCTGAGGGGCTGAATCGATCATCAGAACATAAGATGGAGGAGCATGCGTGATCCAATCAACTCTTTTACACTCCTGCACCAATAAATAAGATCGTAGCTCATCCCATTGTGGTCTCAGCTGCACTTTCCTGTCAATACTATATTTTCCATAATTCACCCGTCCATCGAAAATCAAACAAAGTCAGCCACGAAATAATGTTGAGATTCAACCACCACAAACTACTGGGAAAGAGATTTTCCACCTCAACAGATTCCCACTTTGTATATTTCTCCCCAATCCCTATTCTGACTGAGGTTTGAGGTGTCATTGTTTCCTTTTCCAATCCCACTCCTTCATTGGTCACAACAAATTTTAAGTGCAACCAGGCTGGTGATATGGCCAATGACATAGGCCTCAGACTGGGCCAGGCTCAGTGATTGGAACAAGTCAGACAGATTTCTTTTGTCAGCCATAAATAACCGGTTTATAACCGAATCAAGCGCCCTCAGCAAACGCACAAAGCCTAATGACAATACATTTGGACTATGCAGACAGCAAACGGCGATCCACTCTCCTCAATAAGATCACCTTTCATTGAGTGGGTAACATACTAAACCTTCATAATGTGAGAACTTCAATCAAGGAATAATGAAGTGAAACGCCTGTGAACTGCTTCGAATGTCACTTTATCCTTTCTCAGGTCAGGAGATAAACAAAACCATCACAAGCTCTGACTGTGTCACGTCCTTCTTCCAAAGTTGATTGAAAATGCAGCGAGACGATACATTTTGTGTCTTTTTTTTTTAAAAATCATCTTCAATTTATTACCAAGATGAGATTTATTTTTCTTTTCTCAGAGTGTTGAGAGTCTTTTGAACTCTCTTCCCCAGACAGCATTGGAGGTACAGATAATGAATATTCTCAGGCACCGACAGACAGATACATGAATAACAAAGGAACCAAGGATTATCTGGAAGTGGAAAGGAATGTGTACTTTCGGATAGAAATGCTGACAGTGATACAATATGACCAGACTCCCAAGAAATACAATGGAAAATGAAGTGATAATATGGAGAAAATTTTTAAATGAAAGCAGTGATAGAATAAAGTTGCAATAGTCCCAGAGGACCATGGGAGTATTATCTCATGAGGGAGAGAGACGACTCTTGGTGTTTTAACCTGAGGATCATCACACCTCAGGCAAGGACCAAGGTTGAGAAAGTGGGCTGTGCATTTTTATTCCTATTCATTGTAACCTGTGTCAGTGTGGAATTTGAACTTGCGCTGCTGGCCTCCCTCTGCATCACAAACTACCTGCCAGCCAATTGAGTGGGAAGCCAAGAAGCTGATGCAGAAAGAAGTAGACAAAAACAAAGGATTTTAGAAACTTTGATAACAATGAAGAAACTATCAGTCAGGTAATGTTCAAGACGACAGCTGAAGACAAAATAAAACAGATCCTCTGCTAGCAGTCAATGTTAAAGTGAGAGAAGTGTTTAAATGCTGTCATTGACTGAACAATAAGTTGAGGCAAACAAGATAATCACAATTACTAACTGTGAATGGATATTTTTGACCATAAAATACGTGTATATTTTTGATTGGTTTGTGTGAAATGAGCTTACAAATGCATAAAAGTATAAAGCTAATGTTATACATGATTTGGAGAGTCTGTCCTCATGAGAGCTGCCTACTGATCACATGCTTCAAGAAAACTGATGTACGTTAAATCCAAGTGTCATTTGGTCAGTGACAGGAGCTGAAAGGACTGAATGACTGAAGGTTTCTACAACATAGAGATCAGGACACAATTAGATAGACGCTGATATTATTGAAAGGTGGAGCAGATTTGAAGGACTAAATGGCCAGATAATAGACGTTAATTATAAGTCATTTGGAAAAATTACAGCTTTGCTCCTTCCCTTGTATGTTACATATTGTGGGACTGGCATTTTCCTGATCTTGGGATTGTTTGAACATTATCTGGACTACAAACAACATAATCCAGAAAATTCTAGAGGTGGCATTCGCCAGAGCATTGCATAACCATGTGGGGTATTGCAAATGTGAGAGGGGAGATGCTGTATACAGGAGTATGAGTGGTGGAGAATGAGCCTTGTTCAGTAATAGGTGCTATAACACATACAGAGTGAATGTGAGGGAGCAGAAAGAATATGGTAGCACTTATCCTAGCACAGTGGGGAAGGTTATCGAAGCTTGCACTGTATTTCTGGACAATTCTTCAGACTACAGATACTGCATTGAGCTGGATGGTGAGCTCAGAGCATGCTCAATGGATCTGGCGAAGTGCCCTCCTCTTGGAAAAAAAAATGGTCCTCCTCCTTACGAGCCTATCCACTCGGACCGCCAGGCTCCTGTCAATAAATTCGGGTGTAATTGCCCGTTATCTGCCTGGCTTGGGATAAACCGTGTCGGGCAAGTCCAAACTGAGAAAGCTCAAACGTGCTTTTTAAAGATTGCATCAGCACAAAGGATCATGGAATTTTCCGGGCCATTCAGTCACTGGCGGGTACATCCAGCCGTGAGGAATGGGAGAATCAGACTGCCACTGAATGACAGGGTCACCATGGGGTGAGATAGTTAGTTAATAAGGTGAGTTTGACACTATAGCACCAGAAAACAAGCTCAAACTCATGCAGACTATCCCTATGTCAAACTCAATGCAAAAGACACTTCGACAAATTATTGTTACTTCAGCCCAATGATTCGAAGACTCTGCTGATCCCAATCTCTGTTAAAAGGCGACAGAAAGAATGTTCATCCAAAGCTCTCCAACATCAGAACTCCTACCAACAACCCATTATCTACCATTCCTGAAAACTGTGGCCCTTGGTGCTGGATGCTATCAAACTGTTTTAATTTTGTCATTGTTAAACTTGTAAACACATTTTTCCATATCACACTCTCTCAATCTCCCCCCCTCTCTATTTCCCAACCTTCTGCTATTTGTTAGTATTTAAACTGATCATAGAAACATTGAAGACAGAAGCAGGAGGAGGACCTTCAGCCCTTCGAGCATGCTCCACCATTCTTCACAATCATGGCTGATCGTTCAAAATCATTATCCTAATTCCGTTTTCTCCCCATATCCTTTGATCCCATTAACTACATGTGTTATATCTAGCCACCTCTTGAATGTAATCAATGTTTTGCCATCACTTACTCCCTGTGGTAATGAATTCCACAAGCTCACCACTCTTTGGTGAAATGTCTCCTCATTTCTGTCCTAAATATCCGAACAAAATCCGCAGACTGTGACCCTTGGTTCTGGACACATCTATCATCTGAAACATCTTCCCTGCGTCGACCCTGTCTATCCTGTTAGAATTTTTAAAAAAATTCGAAGAACTCCCCCCTCATTCGTCTGAACTCAAGCAAAAACTATCTTAACTTCGTCAATCTCTCCTCATGCATCAGTCCTACCACCCCTGGAGTCAGCCTGGTAAACTGTACTCCCTCAAAAGCCAGAGTATCCATCCTCAGAAAAGGAGAGAAAAACTGCACACAGCATTTGAGGTGTAGCCTCACGAAGATCTTTTTAACTGCAATAACACATTCCTGATCCTTTACTTGAAACCCCTCGCAATGAAGACCAACATACCATTTGTTTTCTTTACCGCTTGCTGCACCTCCATGTTTACCTTCTGCGATTGATGGACAGGAATGCCTGCAAACTACTTTCTCCCTTGATCCGCACATCCCTGTGACTTCTCTCTCTGGAAGTGATTTTCACATCCACAGCACCCCTTGCCATGGCACAATGGAGACATGGAGCTGTAAATGGACGGGAGCTGCACATCCTGTCACTTACATGATGAGCTGCAAGTTTCCACATGCTGGGCAGTGATCTGTTACAGACCAATGCACTGGTTTGATCTGCACAGCTCTGCGTACTAGCAGGTTTACGCTCCAGGTATACAGATCAATTCACTGCAGTTTATGACACAACTTCCCATGCTGGACAGATATCTTGTTCAGATTTATAGATCAATGCACTGAACTGGTCTGCACAGCGCTCCATGCTGGACATATATCTCATCTGGATTTACCGATCAATGTGCCTGAGTAGTCTGCTCAATGTTCACTCTGGACAGTTTGTCTGGTTGTGTTGAGCAACACACAAGCCTGATCTGCAAAGTAACCCATGGGGAACAGATATGTCATCTGGATCAATGTGTCTGGCTGGCTCCGTGAGGTAGATTGAGAATGTGATATAACTGACCACCTGTAAAGAACTGTGAAGAAGTGACCTGTATCTGCTTTTGAATGATTGAGTGTGTGGAAACGTTCTAGAAACCATCTCTTCTCGTGTATGTGTGCCTGAGTGTGCGGAGAGTGAATGATTGTTGTTGCTTTCCATCACATTTTACATGTAATTCTGCTCTAATTACATGAACAAATTTCTAAACACAGTGACTCATTTGAACATCTCATTAGGTTCTCAAACAAACAGGCAACTTGACCTCCAGGCTGATGTGTAATTTATTTGTTTTCCTTCCTCACAGTTAACGTAGTGACGATCTACGTCCTGCTTTATAAAGATTGTGGATTGTCCCCATGTGTCAGACGTTACTGGGGGCCATGGCAGTGGCGGATCTACTGGTCATTATCCTCGACCTGATACTGAGGCACATTCCCATTGTTTATCTGGAGCAGTTTTATTTCCTGCGGTACATCCCCGTGTGTAATATCCACGCCGTCCTGCTTTATGCAGCCACTGACTGTTCTGTCTGGTTCACCGTCACTTTCACCTTTGATCGATTTGTGGCCATTTGTTGCCAGAAGCTGAAAAGTAAATATTGCAGTGAGAAAACGGCGGCTGTGGTTCTGGGAACAGTGACTGTGCTGAGCTGTTTAAAGAACATTTTCTGGTATTTTATGCTCACAGCTCGCTATTGGCTGGTGAACGCCCCCTGGTTTTGTGATGTAACAGACGATGTTCAATCATCTCGTGCCTGGGTCACAATCGAGTTCCTCCACCACATTCTAACCCCGACTCTCCCATTTCTCCTGATTCTGCTGTTCAATGTTTTCACCGTCAGACACATTTTAGTGACCAGCAGAGCCCGCAGGAGACTCCGGGCTCACACCAATCGGGATGGTCAGTGTGACACAGAAATGAGAAATCGAAAAAAATCCATCATTTTACTGTTTGTGATCTCAGCCAATTTCATCCTGTTATGGTCAATGTTAATGCTGTTTTCTATATCGCACCGGATGAATAATATTGGTTATATTTCTGTGTACCTAGATTACTCCGTGCTGGAATCAGGCTTCATGCTGCAGCTCCTCAGTTGCTGCACAAACACCGCGATTTATGCCGTGACCCAGTCTAAGTTCAGGCAGCAGCTCTAGAATGTGCTGAAATATCCCTTTACCCAAATTCATCAAGCAATCAAATTCACTCATTAATAAATCCATCCAGGATTTTCTCATTTCAGTTCAATGTTTAGCAATAAAGCAGCCTTTCGATATTGTAACAGACTGAGGGTCATCCTGGTTTGCCCAAGCTTATCCCACAGAGAGTTACGGGGACACATTTCGGGACACATTTCAAAGTTTCTCCCAATTCAGGTGAATGTGAAAAAAAGGCACCATTCCACTCACTGGACTTAAAACCTATAATTAGTAAAGAATAAAATGATCAATTGAAAAAGAAATGTCAAGTCACTGAGCTAACTGTATTTTGTTTGTTAATTTGTTGAAGAAGCTAATCTGGAGAGAGATAGTCTTTGCCCTAACTTTGGTTCATCAGGGATGTGAAGGAGACCGGCACTGAGCTCAGGTGTTGAATTTTAGTCACTCTATCCTTGTTTTCACTTCTGATGAATCTCTCACTTCATACCTGCCTCCCACCCGTTCTCCCCTCACACTCAAACTTACCTCTTTCCCTCTCTCTCCTCCAGCAATCTCCCTCTGATTTTCTCACTCTCTTTCAGTGAGCTTTTCATTCTCATTCTCATTCAGACTGCCTCCATCCCGCGATCTCTCTTTACCTTGCAGCCTCCCTTTCTTAGAAATTCCTCACTCTCTCTAAACCTCTCTTCCACTGAAATTCCTGAATATCCTTCCTCTCCATTACTTTTCTGTCATTCTCCATGCCTCGATCTCTCTCCATCCCTCTTCCTCCTTCCCTCTTTTTGGCTTTTTGCATCTCTCGTTCCTCCTACTTCACTTGATCTACTCTCACTTCCTCTCGATTTCATTTTCCTCTCCCTCCCTCTCCCTCTCTGCCCTTCAGTCACACTGACACACTCCTCACAGTCCTGTGGTGGGGTTTCGTCAGGGAGCAGGTCTCTTTGTGGAAAGGACAGAGTCTTGCATCCCACAAGACTTACTCACTGGCTCTGAGCCTTGTACTCCACAATCTCTGGTAAATCAGAGCCTGTTTAGACATCATGGGCAATGGGGTGTCCCATTTCCCAGCCCAGCCAGAATGGTGTTGCACTTAGGCAGACATGAGAGGAACCTTTGTCTGTGCAGATAGGAGACACTGGCCAGCTGGATGTAGTGACGTGGAGAGGTCCATTTAGTGACAGAGAAGGTAAACTTTGTGGGCTAAATAGGATGCTTTGATGGATCAGGGAGTGACCTCAGACAGCTGAAAAGAGGCCTATAGAGATGCAATGTGAGCCAGTTTCATTGCCCATCTTGAGGATCTTTTGAGAAGGAGGTGTTGAGAGGTTTACTTGAACCACTCAAGACAATGCAGACGCTAATTAGCCATTGCTCAAGGAATACTCTGCCATTAGGTCGACAGGCTGTTCCTTGTTGAAAAGTGTAGATGGTAAGCCACTGGGCATTGCTAAAGAAAGAGATTTGGGATTGGGCAGCAGGCCATTGGCTCAGAAACAGAGTGGAGCTGTTGCAGCAGGCCGTTGATCAGGAACAGTGTGGAAGATGTCCACGGGCTGTTTCTGGGCAAAAGTGTGTATTTCGGGCACTGGCTATTGCTGGAGGGAAGTGTGGGAGTGGGACCACTGACTGGTGCTTGAGGTACCAAGTGGTGCTGGGAGCACAGTGCATCGCTACGGAACAGAGTGGGTATGTGATCACAGGCCATTACCAGGGGCACAGTGCAAGAGTAAGACAACAGGGCATTGCTCAGAGACCAATGTGGTTGTGGGGACCACCGGCCCTTGCTAGTTGTACAGAGTGGTGGTCTGTCCATGGGACATTGCTAGGTAACAAAATGGGGGATGATAACTGGACGACAGAGTGGTGGTGGAAGCACCTCCCAGAATGAGGGGAACAGAGAGGGAGTCGGACCAGTGTGCTGTGAGGAAACAGATGGGTGTGTTTTTGTAGGTTGTTGCCACGGTATCATTGCTGGGGGGGGGGGGGGCGCCCAGAGTGTGTTGCTTGGGGAAAAGAGTGAGTGTGTGTCCATGGGATTTTGCTATGAAACAGATTGAATGTACAACCACTGGCCATTGCTAGGAGAGCTGTGTCGGAGTGGGATCATAAGCTGTTGCCAAGGGATCAGAGGAGTCATAAACAGACCACTTCTAGGGCCACTGAGTGGGGTTGCGCCCATGGCCGTTGCTATGGAAAGAGAGTAGCCCTGGAGCCACAAGCTGTTGTTGGGTGAAAAGAGTGTGAATCAGGATGCAGGGCATAGCTAGGGAAAAGATTGATTGTGGGTCAACAGGCCTTTTCCTGGGAAATATCGTGAATGTGGGGCCACTGGCAATTGCTTGGACTGGGGGCCAGGATGCTCATTGATAGCAAATTGAGTGGGGTACAATCTCTGGCCATTGCTCGGTGAACAGTGGAGGGAATGATAAATGACCATTACTGAGGCTACAGAATGGGGATGGACCACAGACCATTGCCGTGGAAACAATGTTGGAGTCTTTGTTCGGGAGCAGAGTGGGTCTCTGTATATATAGGCCGATCCTAGGGGAACAGCATGGTTATGGGATACAAGGCCTTTGCGAGTCGAACAGACGTGGGGTAAGTCCGTAGGCCATTGCTAGGTGATCAGTGAGAGAGTGGGATCACAGGCTGTTGCTGGGAAACAAGTGTGGAAGTTGGGCCAGATAACCCTATTTGGAGAACACAGCTGCCAAGGCTCCATAGGGTATTGCCATGGAACAGTGTGGAGGTGGTACAACTGGCCATTGCTAGGGTAACATACTGAGGTGTGATGCTGCAGACCATTGGCAGGGGAAAAGCATGGGGGTGAGGCCACATACGTTTGCTAGGGTAACAGAGTCAGAGTTGGACCACAGGACGTTTCCAGGGGAAAAGTAGGGATTGCAACAGCATGCTGTTTTGCTCAGGGAACAGATTTTGGAGTGGTGCTGCAGGCTGTTGCTGGGGAGCAGACTGGGTATGGGACCACTGCCCACTACTAAGGAAACAGAGTGTGAGTGGAACAACAGGACATTGCTCTGGGAACAGAGTGAAGGTGTGACCACAGGCACTCATTACGGGAAAAGTGTGGGATTGAGGGCTTGAGAAACATATTGAGCTTGGGTCCACATGCTGTGGCTGCGTTGGGAAGGCAGGCTGGGGTTGAAGATGCAGTAATTGTTAGGGAGCAAAGTGGCGACTGGGACACAGCCTGTTGTTAAGTAAGTAGGCTGGAGGTATAACAGTTAATCATTACTGGAGGATCAGAGTGTGGGTTGGTCTCGTGCCCATTGTTAAGTGTGGTTGAATGTCAGTATTACGGAAACAGTCAGAGTGCGATTACAGGTTATTGCGAGGGTGACAGTGTGGGGTGAGGCCTGAGACCATTGATAAAGGACAAGTATACTAGTAGGGCTGCAAACCCCATTCCTATCAAATGGAGTGGGGTAAGTTCCTTGGCCATTACTACTGGAAGAGCGTGTGTTAGTCCACTGGCCATTATTTGCACAACAGTGACGGATAACAAGAGGACGTTGCCAGGAGCAGAGAGCATGAGCAGAACAATGGACCGTTGTAGGGTAATGGGGTATGATGGTATTGTGGCCAGAGGCACTTTCTCCAAGAACAGAATGGGTATGGAAAGTGAGACGTTTGTTTGCATACAGCATGGGAGTGAAACAGGAGATTGTTTCTTGAGGAATAGAGGAAGTAGAGAGCAAAAGTCAGTTTTCAGATAAATCCAATGTGAGCAGTCTTGGAAACTGTTGCTAGGGGAACAGTATGAGAAATGGACAGGCACTGTTGTAATGGGAACACAATGGGAATGGGGTAATAAGGAGTTGTTGGTGAAGAGATTGGGAACAGCTTCCAGACCCAAACCAGAATATGTTGGAACATAGAACATGGAACAGTACAGCACAGTACAGGCCCTTCACCCCGATGTTGTGTTGAACTTTTACCCTAAACTTAAGGTCTATCTAACCTCCACCCCTACCTTATGCTATCATTCTTATGCCTATCTAATAGCTGCTTAAATGCCCCGAACGAGGCTGACTCTACTACCCTCTCTGGCAATGCCTTCCACATCACGAACACTCTCCAGGTAAAGAAACTATCTCTGATATCTCCCCGATAGCTATCTCAACTCGCTTTAAAATTATGCCCCCTCATTATAGCTACCTCCACCCAAGGGAAAAAGTCTCTGGATGTCCTCTCTATCTGTAACTCTGATAATTTTGTACACCTCTATCAAGTCACCCCTCATCCTTCGTCGTTCTAAAGAGAAAAGCTCTAGTTCTCTCGACCTTTCCTCATAAGACCTTCCCTCCATTCGAGGCAACATCCTGGTAAATCTCCTCTGCACCTTTTCCAATGCTTCCACATCTTTCCTGCAATGAGGCACCCAGAGCCAGACATAATACTCCAGGTGAGGTCGAACCAGGGTTTTGCATAGCTGGGGCATAACTTCATGGCTCTCGAACTCAATTTCTCTGTTAATGAAAGCAAACACACCATGTGCCTCCTTAACAACTCTATCCACGTGGGGACAGCTTTCAGGGAACGTGGACATGAACCCCAAGATCCCTCTGCTCCTCGACACTGCCAAGAATCTTTCCATAAACCCAAATTCTGCTTTTAAGTTTGTCCTTCCAAAATTATTCACCTCACACTTTTCAGGGTTAAACTCCATCTCAGCCCAGCTCTGCATCATATCAATGTCCCTTTTTAACCTAGGACAGCCCTCCGCACTGGCCACAACTTAATCTACCCTCATATTGTCTGTGAACTTACTAACACACCTTTCTACTCCTACATCCAAATCATTTACAACAATCACAAATAGAAGTGGACCCAGGCCAGATCCTTGTGGTACACCACACATAACTGAGCACCATGTTGAATATTTTCCATCCACTACTACCCTTTGTCTTCTAATGGTCAGCCAATTCTGAATCCAATCTGCCACATTTTCCTCATCCCATGCCTCCTAACTTTCTGCATAAGCCTATCATTGGAACCTTAGCAAACGCCTTAGTTAAATCCGCGAATTCCACATCCACTGCTCTACATTCATCCAGGTGTTCTGTCACCTCTTCACAGAATGCTATAAGGTTTTTCAGGCATGATCTACCCTCACAAATTCATGCTATGTTGTGACTATTTAGCGTATAATTTGCAGATTCCTCTGTCCACTTTGCAATGTGTTTTGTCACAAGTCTTTACCAGTGAATTTTTTTTTTTTAATCACAGATTGACTGGATTAGATGCCAAATAACCTTCTGTGGCTCCATGTCCCTTAGTCAGCGTATATATGTGTGCCTACCTTCTGCTCTCTGTCTGTCTCTCCTGGAATATCTATAAATTGTGACATACATCTGCTCCTTGTTTTGAGTTGATTTCATTGTGTCCATTTTCTACCCTAAATCCATGTACGATCACAGCAAGACATCCTCACATTCTTAGTGCCATCAGCTGGTAATAACTGGCAAACCATCAGATACCCTTCCAAATTTGGTGGCACCACATGTGCTTTCTGTGATTTATGTACAAGGACCCAGACGGAATGGTTCATCATAAGTATGAGCGTAAAGGAGCATTTGCCTCCCATTGTTATAGGGCATGCACACACGCACGCACACTCACTGAATGACAAAAAAAATTGGGTTTTCCCAACAGTAAAGCTCAATTACGCATAAATATAATTAATCTAAGACAAGCACACAACTGGTTTATGCTCAAGACAGACGTGCCCCCAACACTGAAAATTTCATGTCTCTCAGCAGCAGGATTGTGTACGATCTACAAGATTCACTGCAGAAAATCATGGAAGATCCTCAGACAGCATCTCCCAAACCCATGACCACTTCCAGCGAGAACAATAAGGGCAGTAGATATATGGGTACACTACCATTTCCAAGTTCCCTCCCAAGTCAGTCACCAACCTAACTTGGAAATATATCGGAGATAATGGGAACTGCAGATGCTGGAGATTTATCGCCCTGCTTTCACTGTCGCTGGGTCAAAATCCTGGAATTCCCTCCCTATTGGCATTGTTGGTCAACTCGCAGCAGGAGGGCTGCAACAGTTCAAGAAGGCAGCTCACCACTATCTTCTCAAGCGCAACTAGTGATGAGCGAGAAATGCTGGCCCAGCCAGTGGCGCCCACAGCCCACAAAGGACAATTGAAATAAAAACACTCCACAATCCAATCAGACATAGCAGTGTGAAGCTGGAGGAACACAGCAGGACAGGCAGAGGAACAGGAAAGCTGACGTTACGGGCTGGGCACCTACTTCAGAAATGGGGGAGGGGAAAGGGAGCTGAAATAAATAAAGAAGGGGCTGGAGAAGGTAGATGGGATGGTGATAGGTGAGTGCAGGTGGGAAGTAATGGGGATTGGTCATTGAGGTGTGAGGAGTAGATAGTTGGGAGAGAAGATAGACACGTTGTGTCAGGGCAAGGAGTTGGGGGTGAGAGGGAGTGCTGGTCATGGGATGAGGCTGGGGCTGGGGAGATTTTGAAATTAGTAAAATCCACATTTAGGATATCAGACTACAGACTCCCAAGGTGGAACACGAGGTGCTGCTCCTCTAGTTTGATGGTGGCGTCATTGTGACACTGGAGGGGGCCTGGGACGGACATGTCACCTCGAGAGTGAGAGGGTAAGTTAAAATGTTTCGCGACTGGAAGTTGTTGTTTGTTGTGTACAGGGTGCAGATGCTGTGCAAAATGGTATCCAAGTCTCCTTTTAGTCTCACCGATGTGGAGGAGGCTAAATTGGGAACAGCAGATGATGCAGATGGATGTGAAGGTGAACCCCTGTGTCTGATGTCGAAGGTTTGATTTTTGCCTTGAATTGAGGTGAGGAGGAAGGTGTAGGGGCACATGTAGCACCCCCTGCAGTTGCCGGGAAAGGTGCCGAGGATGGTGGGGTTAGTGGGCAGTGGGGAATGTGAAGCTGATGAGGCAGCTGCAGACAGAGTGAGCCTTCAAAAGGTAGATAAGGTTGTGGCAGGAAATATATCTTTGGTTGAGAGCTCAGACAGTAGGTGGCAGATGTGGTGGAGAATGATACTTTGGATGTGAAGGTTGGTGGGGTGATATGTGAGGAAAAGGGGGGTTCTGCCTTTTTTTGTTTTTGTTGGGTGGAGACGTTGTGAGGGCAAAGGTAATGAAAATGCAAAAGATGTGTTTGAGGGCTTTTTCAATTGCTGGAGGGGGGATATTATGATCCTTTTAATATGTGGATATCTGGGATGTGCAGGAGTGGAACACCCTATCTTGGGAGCGGATGTTGTGGCGGCAGAAGAATTGGGAGTAGGTGGTTACATTCTTGCAGGAAGGTGAGTGAGAGGATGTATAGTCTAGGTAGCTGTGGGAGTTAGTGTGCATGAAATAGGTGTCGGTTAAAGGAGGTCATCAGAGATGGAAATAGAGAAGTTGAGGGAGGAGAGAGAGGTATCTGAGATGGCCCAGGTGAATTTAAAGTTGGGGTGAAAGGCAACTTCTCGTGGGAACACGAGGCAGCACCAATACAGTCATCAATGTAATGGAAGAAGAGGTGAGGCGTAATGCCAGTGGTATATTTCCCTCCACACAAATATCAGCCTCATCCCAAGATCAACCCTTCCTCTCATCCCTGCCTTCTTGATGCACAAATCTGCCCATCTTCTCTACCAACTATCCACTTCTCCCACCTCACTGACCAATCCCTACCATTGCCTACCTGCACTCATCTATCACCCTCCAACCAACCCTAAAATCTCTATTTATTTCTGAGCTCCCATCCTCCTCCTCATTTCTGAAGAAGGGCCCCGACCCAAAACATCAGCTTTTCTGTTCCTCTAATGCTGCCTGACCTGCTGAGTTCCTCCAGATCCACACTTTATTATCTCTGATTCCAGCATCTGAAGTTCTTGCTATCTCATATTCCAATCAGGTGTTGTGTTTGGGAGCAGGGCATGGCATGTGGGATTCAGGTAACTGTTCCTGTGAATGTTAAGAACAGGAGTCTAATAGTGAATCAGAGCAGAACAGAAACTCTCAAAAAAAGGAAATGTGTGGTGAAATTTACTGAAAAGCTTAGCACCCGTTTATAATGTACAGCCAGTGATATTTTGATTCGGTGGCATCAAACCCTATGCTGTACCAGTCCTGGAAGCCTGTGTTTGGTGTGGATTATTTTGAGGAACTCTAACTCCGCATCTGTTAGCTTTCACGTGTTTGTTTATTTCTCCAGACTGCCGGTATACACCTGCACCTGCTCACATCCTCAGAAAATTCAAACCATTAATCCAGATTGAGCTAAAATATATGGTTATGTGGGAAGGAAACTGAGAGGATACAAACAGGTTGCAAACAGATATGGGCAGGTTAACTGAGTAGGCAAGGAGTGATGATGGTATATAATGTAGTGAAGAGGGAATCACTTCGCTTGTATTAAGGAAAACAGAATCTTCCATCTGTTGGTGCGCAGACAGATTTTTTCACTGTGTGTTGACAGTCATTGGAATAACTATTATGACTGTTTATTAGCGAATTTTATATATATATTTTATATATATATATATATGAGAGATAAATGGAGACAGTGAAGGACAGATAGAGTCAGTTCTTGAGTTTTACAACACTGAGAGAGGCCCTTCAGCCCATCACGTCTGTACTTGTCATCAATTTGATTCTGAGGTATTGAACACTGAGTTGTACCTTTCGCAGGAGTCAGGGAGGGACAGATTAACCAGTAAACCTATAAATCTAGTGCCACGCAGATTCAAGCCTCGTGTTTACAAGACATTTCATTGATGTAGTAGCAACAGCCAGGAGGCAGGGCAGGACCGATAATCTGTAAGCTGATGAATTCAGCTCCGTGCAGATTCAGGCCTGAACTTTGCACGGCATTTTCCTATAGTAGCAGCTGCGAGGCACAGATGGACACAGTAATCAGTGAGACTATTAATCTGGTGCTGTGTGGAACTGGGCGTACTCTTTACAATGCACTCAGCTTGGCGCAGCTGCAAGTAAGCAGGGACAGTTACCAATGAGCCTATGAATGCAATACCATGTGTATTCAGGCCTAGTCTTTACAGGGCACTTAGCCTGCAGCAGCAGCTTAGAGGCAGGGAGGAACATTGTAGCCGAGGCTCCTATAAATATAGCTCCGTGCAGGTTCAGGCCCATTCTTTACAAGGCACATTCTTGGAAACTCGGCTGTGAGGCAGGGATGGACATAGTAACGAGTAAGCTTGTAAATCTAGCTCTGTGCGGATTGGACCCAGTCTTTCCCAGGCATTTGTTTGAAGTAGCTGCAGCACCCGGAAGGCGGGAGAGACACGATAATCCAGTCAGCCTATGAAACCAGTGTCGTGCAAATTGGGCCTAGACTTTACAGGATGCTTTCTTAGAGAGAGGGCTGGGAGACAGAGTGGGACATGGCAACCTGTAAGGCTTCAATCTACCACTTGTGGATTCAGGCCTAATTTTTACCAAACGCTTTCTTGGAGCAGTGGCTGGTAAGCGGAATGGAAACTGTAATCGGGAAGCCTCGCTGGTAAATATAGCACCGTGCAATTTCAGGCCTAGCCTTTACCAGGCACTTCCTTGATGCAGCAGCAGCCTCAGGAAGGCAGGGTGGGACACAGTAATTAGCAAAGCTGTAAATCTAACTCCGTGCAGATTTGGGCCTGGATTTAGTTTGGAGCAGCAGCCAGGAAGTGGGGCTCAGTTACCAGTGAGCCTATGAATGTTATGTCATGCAGATTCAGGCCAAATCTTGACAGAACACACTCTTGCAGCAGTGGTCGGTGAGCAGGAGGGACACAGTAACCAGCAAGCCAATAACCCTGGCATCATGCAGATTTGGGCCTTATCTTTACTGGGCATTTCCATGAAGCAGCAGCAGCTGCCGCAAGGTGGGCAGCGACACAGTAACCCAGTCACCATGTAAATCTAGCACCTAGTCTCTCCCGGGCACTTGGTCTACCGACAGGCCGAGTCTTTACAGGGCACTGTCTTGGAGCAGAGGCGGGTAAGTGGGAAATACACTGTAACCGGTAAACCTGTAAATCTAGTGCCATGGAGATTCAGGCCTAGTCTTTACTGGGCACTTCCCTGAAACACAGCAGCAGCGGGGAGGTGGGGTGGGACACAGTAATTGGTAAGCCTGTAAATCTGGCTTCATGCCCAGTCAGGCCTGTACTATACAGGGTATATTCTTGGAGCAGTGGCTGGGAGGCAGGGAGAGACACAGTAACCAGTAGCCAGTAAAACTAACACTGTGCAGATTTGGGCTTAGTCTTTACCAGGAATTTCCTTGAAGCAGCTCCAGCAACCAGGAGGCGTAGAGGAACACCATCACCCAGTCAGCCTATAAATCTAGTGTTGTGCAGATTTGGGCCTAGTCCTACAGGCTACGTTTTTGGAGAGGTGGCCAGCAAGTGAGGTGGGCCACAGTATCCAGAGGCTGGTAAATCTAATGCATGCTGATTCAGGCCTAGCCTTTACAGGGCATTTAGCTTGGAGTAGTGGCTGGATGGCGGGGAGGGACACAAAAAAATGGTAAGCCTGTAAATCAAGCATCTTGGAGCACTTAGCCTGGAGCAGTGGCCAGGGAGGCACACAGCAGCTGGTGATCCAGTCAACATTGTGCTGTGCGGAATCAGGCCAAGTGTTTACAAGCCACTTTCTTGGAGCAGCAGCTGGGAGGTGGGGTAGGACACAGGATTCAGTAAGTCTATAAATGAAGCTCCATGCAGATTCGGGCCTGTACTTTACAACGTATTTCCTGGGACCAGAAGGAGCAGCCAGGAGGAGGGGAGAGACCAGTAACTGATAAGCCAATGTGCAGTGTGGATTCGGGCCTAGTCTTTAATGGAAATCTCTCCACTTATGGAAATGGATCCCTCCCATCCACTCTATTTTTCATCAATGTATGTATTTCAATTTAATCTCCCAACAACTTCCTCCTTTCTGATCAATTATCAGGTAACAGGAAACATCAGGTTGTGGGGCAGACAGGACAGCTGAATAATCGCCTTTCCTGTTGAAACCTTTTCATGAAAAAATATTAAACACCAGGTCAGCACCTATTGTTGTGGTCGAGTGGTTAAGGCGATGAATTAAAAATCCATTGGGGTTTCCCTCCACAGGTTTGAGTCCTGCCAGCGATGTTGCTTCAACTTGCTTATTCTAAAGAAATTCATGCTCAATGAGTTCTCGCTCAAATGCCACTACCTCAAAATCACATTTTCTCAGGTCTGCCCATTGGTTGACATTCAGGAAACATGAGATCTGAACGAGAATTTTACCATGCTCTAACTCTTAGCTCTGTTTCTCTTTCCATAGATACTGCTGGACTTGTTGAATTTCTGCAGCATTCTCTATATTTAATCTAAACAAATTCTGTTTTTCAATAAATATCGTTGAACCTAACACTTTGGTAACTGACACCAGGCAATGGCAACAATTTCTCCAACTACCCACCCATCCATCCCTCCACTCCCTCCCCTGTCATTAAACACAGCCCCAGGAAATCCTTGGTTAACCATCTTTGCTCCAAAGAGAACATTCCTGGCCGTGGGATTCAGTCCACAAAACAGGATTTCTCATCCATGCATGTGGTGCGAGGTGGAGGATTGTGAAGAAATTTTGGGAAAATATTGTCAGTTGGCATTTTGGAAAATGTTAAGCAAGCAAAATGGAAAAGCTTGCCCCCAACTTTGTGAATCTTTTGAAACTCTCTGGGCAGTGGAATCACAGGAGAATAAATTTAGATTTAGATATAGATTTTATTGTTACATGGACTAAGTATTGGAATAGTTGGGCACAGTGAAACGGGCACACAGTCGCCGTTCTCTGGCATCATTTTGATTATAGAAGGGTGAACTTTCCAAGTGACATCAAGCAGTCATGTCACCTAACCCTTCTTTAAGAGGCCAATACATTGACTCTGATGTTGTCCGGACATGATCTGATCTGGGACATTGAAAGGATTCTCGTTCCTGCACATCAGGAATTTAAAACTCATCTTGGCTCCGGGGCAATGAGAAAACTCGGGAACAGGCAAGACACTGAAAGTCTTGAAGGCAGACAGCCCCATTAGTAGGAGAGAGGGTTCCCAGTGACATAAATGTGTCTGCAGAGGGTGGGATCAGACTGTTGCCTTGTCTCCACAATGAATGCCAAAGGCTTTATTTTGGTAAAATAAAACTGATTGAGGAAAATTGTCATTCTAAGAAAAGTGGTTTAAAGGTTGAATTCACTAAGAGTCTGCTTTAAGGCTTTATGCAGGAAATGGCTCACCAGTCTCTGTGGCGCCATTGGTCAGAGCTTTTGGCTGTTAAGCTGAAATTTGGTGTTTTGCGGCCACCCAGGAAGGAGTGATTTATTTTTGCGCTCTACCAGTTCTCTTTGCTCCACAGTTCCAGTTTTTAATGCAGTCAGGAAAATGTTCCCCAAATGGAAATCTCAACCAATGAGTAACCACAAAGGCGGTTCGATTTTTTTAAAAATGTCTAATGTAAAGAGCAATCGATATTGGGAATCTGAAACAAAAACAGAAACTGCTGGAGAAAATCAACAGGCTCGGCAGTACCTGTGAGATAAAACAAGGTTTGAAAATGTCAACGTGTGCAGCTGGATGAACACAGCAGGCCAAAGAGCATCTCAGGAGCACCAAAGCTGACGTTTCAAGCCTAGACCCTTCATCATTCCTCTCTGATCAAGGCTCTCGGCCCGAAACATCAGCTGTTGTGCTCCTGAGATGCTGCTTGGCCTGCTGTGTTCATCCAGCTGCACACTTTGTTATCTTGGATTCTCCAGCATCTGCAGTTCTCATTATCTTTGAAAATGTTAACCCTGATTTTCTGTACACAGATGCTTCCAGATCTGCTGAGCTTTATCTAGCAATTTATGTCTTTATTTTTGAATGAATGTATATTCCACCATTAGGATGAAACTACTAGACCCACCATGTACTGAATATAACCCTTTCGAAATCTGTGATGTGATTGGATTTTAAAAAAAGTAATGAATCACACTTCCTCAGCCACACAGGGAGAGAGACCTGGAAAGGTGAGTAGGTAGTGTGTTGCTGCAGTCATCATCGAGTAGCTAAGGAGATGGAGTTTGAAGCCCATTGGGGTGTCCCTGGGCAGTTTCAAATCCTGCCAACTGTGGTTGAGTGCTGAGGGAAATTGGAAAGGAGTTTTCTTCCCGCCTCCTTGTTTGCAACAGGAATCACAGGAAGGGTGGAGGAGAAGCATTTCACCAACAATGAAAATATGCAACTCACTGCCTGTCGGAGTAGAACAAGATTGGAGTTCAGACATGTTCAGACGTACACTTGACGCAGTGAGTGAAGTGCTAGAAATCAGACTAAGTTACACAGTGTCTTGAGTTAAGTTGCTGCAGACCTGAAGGGGTTTTCTTCAGTGCTGGAGATCTCAGTTTGTGAAGCGACGGGACAGAGTTTGCAAAATACAGTTCTGCCTGTCAGGCAAATTATCCATTATGCACTGTGCATATTCCTGGAATCTGTATCTGGGAGAACCAGGAAAATAAGACACTGGTACTTCTTTACCCAGCCATGCACAAACTCTTGCTTCTCATTGCCCCATCTTACAATCCCTTGCCTTACCTTCCAGGTAAAGATTGACTTCATAATGTGCCTACGTTCATACCAAGCAGCTCATGAGATGGGAGCCGGAGGTGAGACAGGGACAGAAGCACAAAGAGATGCAACACGTAAGTGTTTAGAGTTTTCCCTATGTTAGGGATTTTGGCAGAGAAATTGTGGTGGAAAGCAGGAAGTCCCCAGGTCCAGATGGGATCTATTCCAGGTTACTGAGGGAAGCAAGAGAGGGCACAGCCAGGGCCTTAACAGATATCTTTGCAGCGTCCTTAGGCACGGGTGAGGTCCTGGAGGACTGGAGACTTGCTGATGTTGTCCCCTTGTTTAAGAAGGGCAGCAAGGATAATCCAGGTAATTATAGACTGGTGAGCCTGACGTCAGTGGTAGGGAAGCTACTGGACAAGATACTGAGGGATAGGATCTATTCCCATTTGGAAGAAAATGGGCATATCAGTGATAGGCAACATGGTTTTATGCAGGGAAGGTCATGTCTTACCAGCTGAATAGAATTATTTGAGGACGTGACAAAGTTGATTGATGAGGGAAAGGCTGTAGAAGTCATCTACATGGACTTCAGTAAGAAGTTTGTAAAGGTTCCCCGTGGCAGGCTGATGGAGAACGTGAAGTCACATGGGGTCCAGGGTGTGCTAGCTAGATGGATAAAAAACTGACTAGGCAACAGGAGACAGAGAGTTGTAGTGGAAGCGAGTTTCTCAAATTGGAGACCTGTGACCAGTGGTGTTCCACAGGGATCTGTGCTGGGACTACTGTTGTTTGTGATATATGTAAATGATTTGGAGGAAGGTGTAGGTGGTCTGATCAGCATGTTTGCTGATGACACTAAGATTGGTTGAGTAGCTGAGAGTGAAGGGGACTGTCAGAGATGACTGCATAATATAGATAGACTGGAGAGTTGGGCAGATATATGGCAGATGGAGTTCAATCCGGGCAAATGCGAGGTGATGCATTTTGGAAGATCAAATTCAAGGGCGAACGATACAGTAAATGGAAAAGTCCGAGGGAAAATTGACGAACAGAGAGATCTGGGTGTTTAGGTCCATTGTTCCCTGAAGGTGACAACACAGGTCAATACGGTGGTCAAAAAGGCATATGGCATGCTTTCCTTCATTGGGCGGGATATTGAGTACAAGAGTTGGCAGGTCATGTTGCAGTTGTATAGGACTTTGGTTCAGCCACATTTGGAGTACTGTGTGCAGTTCTGGTCGCCGCATTACCAAAAGGATGTGGATGTTTTGGAGAGGGTGCAGAGGAGGTTCACCAGGATGTTGCCTGGTATGGAGGGTGCTAGCTATGAAGAGAGGTTGAGTAGATTAGGGTTATTTTCATTAGAAAGACAGAGATTGACGGGGGACCCGATTGAGGTCTACAAAAACATGAGGAGTATCGACAGGGTGGGTAGCAAAAAGCTTTTTCCCAGAGTGGGGGACTCAATTACTAGGGGTCATGAGTTCAAAGTGAGAGGAGGAAAGTTTAAGGGAGATATGTGTGGAAAGTTCTTTACACGGAGGGTGGTGGGTGCCTGGAACGACACAAAACCCAAATTGGTAGAGAAACTCAGCAGGCCTGGCAGCATCTGTGGAGAGAAACAGAGCTGTTGTTTCAGACCCACTGACTGTTCACCCCTACTAGTTTAATATTGCATTTCTGTATTATATTGTTGGGAGAAATTTGTCACTTTATCTGTTGAATCAATGTATTTATCAAAATCGCTCTCTCACTTGCTTACTCATGCTAACTTTACAACTTTAAAGGGACGTTATCAGCTGTAATGCTGCTTCAGTTACCATGAGGTGCTGAAAGGGTCTGTTTAGATGGTTGCCTTTTTCTTTTCCTTTTGTCAGTTAGCGGCCATGTTGAATGGAGAATTGTTCGTTTCTGTGTCTGTCACAATATGTGTCTCTATTTGTGTCTTTCTGACTCTGTGTATCCACCTCACCCTCTTTTCACATTCTCTGACAATCCATTGTCCGCATTCCCCATTTCCCATTTCTGATCTTTGAAGCAGGAACCTTGGATGACGAGACACGTGGAACATCTAGTCAAGAGGATGAAGGAAGCTTACTTAAGGTTAAGGAAACAAGGGTCAGACAGAGCTCGGGAGGACGACAACATAGCCAGGAAGGAACTGAAGAATGGATTTAGGAGAGCAAGAAGTGGGCTATGGCAGGTAGGATTTAGGAAAATCCCAAGGCATTGTATATTTACGTGAGGGACAAGAGGATGGTCAGAATAATGGCAGTACATATCAGGGATAGTGGAAGAAACTTGTGCGCAGAGTCAGATAAGGTAGGGGAGGCCTTAATAAATAATTTGCTTCAGTATTCACCAGTGAGTGGGACCTTAACGATTGTGAGGATAGCATGAAAAAGGCAGATATGCTCGAGCAGGTTGATGTTAGGAAGGTGGATGTGCTACAAATTTTGAAAAACATGAGGATAGATAAGCCCCCGGGCCAGATGGGATATGCACAAGGTTGCTGCTGGGAATTGCTGAACAGTCAGTCATTCTGTGGTGGGCTAGTTATTGGAGAGGATTCTGAGAGAAAGTAGTTATGATTATTTGGACAAGCACAATTTGATTAGAAATAGTTGGTGTAGGTTTGTGAGGGGCAGGGCATGCCTCACAAGCCTTACTGAATTCTTTGAGGAGGTGGCAACTGACATTGATGAAGTTCGAGCAATGGATGTGGTGCATATGGATTTTAGATAAGCATTTGATTAGGTTCCCCAAGGTAGGCTCATTTAGAAAGTTAGGAGACATGGGATTCATGGAAATTTGGCTGTCTGGATACAGAATTTGCTGTAAAATAGAAGCCAGAGATTTGCATATATTGCATATATGGGCAACTCATTTCCCTGAGATAACACACCCAGGTATAAATCCGAGCATGACCAGCCTCCAAAGTTCTGTGTGAACTCACCGGTGTCTCCAGTGCCAGCATTTTGTTTTTAGACCTCTCATTAAACCAACTGCCCTGATTTGCACGTTAGATTTGCCAAAGATGATCCTGTTCCAAATGTACTTCATTGGCTGTGATTTGGGTGGTGGTGAAAGGCGCGATTAAAATGCAAGGACATAATTCTTCCTCGATCCATTGCCCTGATAATTAATCTCTCCGCTCATGGAAATGGATCCTTTCCATCCACTCTATCGTTCATCAACGTGTTTAGTTCAATTCAATCCCACAACAGCCGACTCTGTTCTGATCAAGTACAGGGTGACAGTAAATATTAGGGTCGTGGCACAGACATCACGAATTGAATCCTTGCCTTTCCTGTTAGATACATGTCAAAAGAAATACTAAAAGTCAGTCAGTGGCCTGTAGTTGTGGCCGAGTGGTTAAGGCGATGGATTAGAAATCCATTGGGGTATCCCCGCGCAGGTTCAAATCCTGCCAACTACGTTCCTCTCACAACAAGCTCACATTTTCTCGGGTCAGGCAACGTGTTGCCATTCAGGAAAGACATGTTCTGAACAAGAATCCCGTTTTCCCGAAAGCGTCAGCTCTGTTTCACTTCCAACCAGTACAGCTAGGCATGTTGAGTTTCTGCAGTGTTCCGTCTGTTTATTCTGCATAACTGCTGTTTTTCATGAAATGCCTTCAGTTTTGGAAAAGTACAGCTGATACAGACAATTATCATTCCAACTGAGGGCAGTTGGGAGTTTGAATTCACTCCAAACCTGCTTTAAGAGCTCGCAATTTTCTGTGCTGCCATCCGGCACGGTGGCTCAGTGGTTAGCACTGCAGCCTCACTGCACCAGGGAACCAGGTTCGATTCCAGCCTCTGACGACTGTCTGTGTGGGTTTCCTCCAGCCATTCTAGTTTCATCCCACACTCCAAAGATGTGCAGGCTGGGCGGATTGGCCATGTTAAATTGCCCATAGTGTTCATGGGTGTGTGGGTTACAGGGGGATGGGTCTGGTTGGTATGCTTCAAGGGGCAGTGTGGACTTGTTGGGCCCAAGGGCCTGTTTCCACACTGTCGGGAATCTAATCTAATCAACTGGCTGTCACTTTCAACTGTGAAATGTGAAGCTGTCGGTTTGAGGCCACCGAGGAAGGAACAAGTGGTATTCTCACTCTACCAGTTCCCTTTAGACTGTACAGTTACGGGTCTTAAGGTAGTCAGGAAAATGTTGCCCAAATGGAAATCTTGTCTGGTGAGTGACTTCAAAGGTATTTCACTGTTGCTTTTCTCGCTGCCATAAAGAGCTGGGAATGCTTGGAATCTGAAACAAAAGCAGAAACTGCACCACAGAAAGGAGAAAACAGAGTTCTGAAGAAGCTCTAAAACATTGACTCAAATTATCTGCCCACAGATGCTCCCAGATCTGCTGAGCCTTTTTCCTGCAATTGATATTTTGCTTGCGAATGAAAGTTTATTTTATCTATTGGGATGAAACAACCAGAATCACCATATACCAAGTATAACACTTTAAAAATCTGCGAAGTGATTGGATTCAAACAAACCCAGCAATAATTCATTCTGCCACAGCTCAACTGGCCATGGAAAGTGACCTGAAAAGATAAACGGCATCATATCTCTCCTAGCAGTCATGGCTGATTGGTTAAGGTCGTGGGCCAATGTCTAGTGGGGCATCCCTATGTTGCTTCTGATCCTGCTGACTATGGGAGAAGTCTGGTATTGAATGCAAGGGCTGTTAACTTCCTTCAGTTTGCTTGAGACAAGGAACAAGGCTTTTCAATCAGACTGCCAAAGGTGGGAGAAGGCAACTCACTGCCTGTCATTGCAGCACAAGCACAAACCTTCATAAAAGTTAAAGAGCTTTAAGATATTCACTTGCAGGGCTAACTATGGTGAGGTTGCGAGCCATGTGCCTGGAAATAAGACTAGAACAGTCAGTTCTGAGAAAGGGTCCCCCGACCCACTGTGTTAACCCTGATTTTTCTTCACAAATCCTGCCAGACCTACTGAACTTTTCCAGCAATTTTGGTTTTGTTCCAAGAACAGTCAAGGTCTCGAGTTCAACCGGTCAGACCCGATGGGTCGAAGGGTCTTTTTCAGTGGTGTAGCCCTCTCTGATCAGTTGTGGCACTGTGCATGTTCCCCGAATCTGTATCTGGGAGACAGGAAGATGCAATCCTGGTGTCTTTTCACCCAGCCATCTGCAAACCCCTCGCTTCTCAATCCGTACCTTGAGCGTGAAGTGAAACTTCGAGCCAAGACCCTTCTGATGAAGGGTCTAGGCCCGAAACGTCAGCTTTTGTGCTCCTGAGATGCTGCTTGGCCTGCTGTGTTCATCCAGCTCCACACTTTATGATCTTGGATTCTCCAGCATCTGCAGTTCCCATTGTCTCTCTCATTAAACCATTTTTTTTTGCCTGCAAACAGTGCTGGGGAGGGCAGTGCCCGTTTGATCTTCCCCTCCCTCTCAGTCACTTGGGCCACTCAGGCAGTGATAGTGTCCCTACCTTGGATGGAGGTGAATACCCAGAGGCAAATAGAGTTGCATATTGAGGTAGACACGAAAAGGACCATTTCTCCATTTGACACTGCTGCTAATTATCCATATTGGGGGCAGCACAGTGGCACAGTGGTGAGTACTACTACCGCACAGAACCACGGACCAGGGTTCAATTCCAGCCTTGGGCGACTGTCTGTGTGGAATTTGTGTCATCTCCCCGTGTCTGCATGGGTTTCCTCCCAGTCACAGATGTGCAGGGTAGGTGGATTGGCCGTGCTAAATTGCCCAGAGTGTTTAGGAAGGTGTAGATTAGGTGGGTTATGGGGAGGTGGGATGCTTTGAGGTTCAGTGTGGACTTGTTGGGCCAAAGAGCCTGTTTCTACACTGTAGGGATTCTCTATCGATATCCCTCATTTCCCGTTGCTGCCCTTTGAAAAGTCTGATGACTGGACAGTGTTTGAGACTGGAGCTGCTGGGAGGCTTTCCCACCCCGATTGTAAAGCCTGGAACTGGGCTCACATTCTCCAAATAGTGTTTCTGTTACTAAGGACTGAGCCAAGGAGACATTTATTTCCTCAAAAGATGATGAGTGTTTAGCCTTCTAAATAGAATTCCTAATCCACCAGAAAAGAAACAAAATGCCACAGTTATATGATGACTGTGATGTTTTTACTGTTGGTGTAAAATGAATGAATGGTGACCGCAGAGAATGAGGGTGATCAGTTCCTGGTGTCTGCCTCATTATCACAATATTCCGCAGTAAGGCTGCAGTTTATTCTGTCTCACCTTGTTATTCCTACCAAACATCAGGATGAATTAATTGTCAGCAGGAAACCATTCCCTGATAGGGAGAAAATAGGCGACAGGAGTGCCAGCACCAAATGATAACTGTCTGCATTCAAACATAGGAACCATGCTCAGTTCTCTGCACCGACAGGACAAGTAATGGTCGAGTGGTATTGTTGCTGGTCTGTTTATTTAGAAAGCAAGGTAACATTCTGGAGACCAATGTTCAAATATCACCCCCAGAAGATCATGGGATTTCAATTCAATAAATATCTGTAATTTAGAATGCAATGATGGCCATAAATCCATCATCAGGGGACCAAAACCCATGTTGTTCCTTCATGTCGTTCAGGCATCTTTGATCCTTACCTGATCGCGCCTACGTCTGACTCCAGGCCCACAGCAAACATGGTGGGTAATTAGCAACGGGCAATAGATGTTGGCCGAGCCAGTCGCACCCTCAGTCTGTGAATGAATAAAGGGGGGCAAGTAACTTTGCTGTTCAGATCAACAATATGGCATTTCAGAGAAGTTGAAACAAGGAATCTTCAATGTAAAGCTCAGGCACCGCTGGGATTTTAACTCAAGATCGCCTGTTTACTACACACTGATTTTTTACCCACCCGTAGGGCCATTTCCGTAACCACGCAATCACAGTAACTTGGGGAACTTTCCTGTATCAGTGTTACTCAGTGAGAATTTTGATCTAACACCACTCCTGTGAAAATACATGGAAAGAGATAATTTTCTCCTGAGTTAATGGGAACTGCAGATGCTGGAGAATCCGAGATAACAAAGTGTGGAGCTGGATGAACACAGCAGGCCAAAGAGCATCTCAGGAGCACAAAAGCTGACGTTTTGGGCCTGGACCCTTTGGTTTAAAACTGACAAATTTCACCAGTTTCAGCTAACTGGATAAGGAGCATGGGCTCATCCTCCTGGGGCCCATGAACAACGTTAACACACACTGAGGGAACCTAACAAGACGAACAGGTTCATTTTGGTTCCTGAGCAAATGTAAAGCCTGGACCATTGGAGCCAACATTGATCCTTGCACCAACAGTTCCACACTCATTTCCTGCCTCATGCCCCTGCCTCCGTCACAGCCATTGTTGCTTTTCACTTTTGCTTCACTCCCACACTTTGCTTCTGAACATGTTCCTGACCGTTTGTAGGTGCTCAGTTAGAAGCTGCAACTTGAACCCGGAAGCCTGGGATAGGACTTCATTCAATGGGATTGGATTTATTGCCCATCCCTAATTCCCCCACAGATGGAGGTGATGAGTTACTTTATTGAACACTCAAACTCCTTGGCACGTAGGTACAGCTTTGATGTTATTAGGAAGGGAGTTCCAGGATTTAGAAGCAACGACGCTGATGGAACAGCGGCATAGTTCAAACTCAGAATGGTGAGAAAATTGGAGGGGAGTTTGTTGTGGTCAAATTCCCATCAAACTGCTGCCATTATCCTTCAATGTGAAGGCAAGTTCTCATTGGACTGATTCTGGTAGATTCAGAGTGCGTGTTCTGTGCATAACCAGGAATTTACTTCATTCCTACAGTTAACAGGAAGAGATATAAATCATCATTTCCTGACTGGGAATTGTACCCCCGCCTGAGTGATGCAAACCCTGAAAGACAACCAGCTTACATGACACTAATCCTTGCGACCTGACTTGTAGACACTCCCGCGCCCTTTCTCAGTGGCAGACAGTCAGGCACCTCGCCCTTCTTGAAGAGGCTCACACATTGACTCTGATATTCTCGGGGACATTTGTTGCTGTGTGTGCAAGTATTCTACGTATTTTTCTCCTACATGGATAACTTATATATCAGCCATGTGTCAGCTTTTGACACCTCCTCCTACTGTCCCCATGATCATAACCCCACCGACGACCACCAAAACAGCATCTCCCAGAACACCCATAACCTCATCACCAGCAGCCTCCTTCCTCATCGCTGCTCAACCCCACACCGCCCGCTTCTATCCCCTTTCCAAAATCCATAAACCCGACTGCCCTGGTCGACCCATGATCCCTGCTCCTGCCCCACCGAATGTATCCCCACTTATCTCGACTCTCTTTCCTCCCCCCTGGTCCCGGTGCTCCCCACCTACATCCGGGACACCATCCAATCCCTCCACCTCCTCCAAAACATTCGAATCCTTGGCCGTCAACACCTCATCTTCATCATGAATGTCCAATACCTGTATACTTGCATTCTCCTAAAAAAAGCCCTCTGCTTCTTCCGGTCCCACAAGCCAGACCAGTCCCCCTTCACCAATATCCACCAAACTGAACTCGTTCTTCATCTGAACAACTTCTCCTTCAACTCCTCTCACTTCCTACAGATGAAAGGGGTGGCCACAGTGGCACATGCTGTACCTGCCTCTTTGTGGGAAAAGTGGAACAGTCCCTATCCCACAGCTACACTGGCCCTATCCCCCTATCTCTTCCTCTGTTACATCAATGACTGTATCAATGCTGCTCCATTCTCCAACGAGGAGCTTGAACATTTCATCTACCTTACCAACACCTTCCACCCCAACCTGACGTTCACCTGGGCCATTTCTGATACCTGTCTGTCCTTCCTAGACCTATCTGCTCCCAAAATGAGGTGTTCTACTCCCGGACATCTGAAGTGTCCTTGTTTTTCAAGGACGGCAATGGCCACACACACACACACACACACAACCCCCCCGCAACAGTGGTTGAAAATCCCCTTGACCCCATCTCTTGCGTTTCCCACACCTCAGCCCTTACACTCCCTCCCCACAATAAAAACAAATAGAGAATCCCCCTTGTCCTCACGTATCACCCCATCAATCTCCGGATCCAACAGATCATTCTCCACCACTTTCACTACCCGCAAGCTGACCCCACCACCAAAGACATTTTTCCCTTCCCACCCTGATCTGCTTTCTGGAGGGACCGCGCTCTCCATGGCTCCCTCTTCCACTCCACACTTCCCACGATCCCCACCAGCCCTGGCACCTTTCCCTGCAACCGCAGGAAGTGCTACACCTGCCCCTACACCTCCCTCCTCACTTCCATCCCAGGCCCCAAGAAAACCTTCCACACTAAACAGATGTTCACCTGTACATCTGCTGATGAGGTCTTTTGCACCCACTGTCCCCAATGTGGCTTCCTCTACATCAGGGAGACCAAACGCAGGCTCAGAGATCACAGAGAGCACCTACACTCAGCTTGTGACAAACAACAACTCCCAGTCGTAAACCACTTCAACTCCCCCTCCTGCTGCCTTGATGACATGACCATCCCGGGCCTCCTCCAGTGTCAAAACGATGCCACCCGAAGGTTGGAGGAACAGGACCTCATATTCGGCCTGGGAACCCTGCAGCCCTGTGGTATTAATGTGGACTTCACAAGCTTCAAAATCTCCCCAACCCTGACCTCATCCCAAGATCAGCGCCCGCTCATCCCTGCTCCTTGACTTGCCCATCTTCTCTCCAACATATTCACCTCTCCCCCCTCACTGAACAACCCACATCCCCACTCCCTTCCAACACTCACCTCTTCAAACTTCATACCCGCCTCATTGACCTGTCCATCTTCTTTCCCACCCTATCCACTCCACTATCTACCTGCTATCACTGTCCACCCATTTATTTCAGAGACCTCTCACCCTCCCCATTTCTGAAGAAGGGCCCAGACCTGAAACGTCAAGTTTCCTGATACTCCAATGCCGCCCGGCCTGCTGTGTTTACCCAACTCCACACCTTGTTATATCAGACACTTCTTTTGTCTCTCCTTCTCCATCACCACTCCCCTTCGCTTGAAAGCTTTTGTCGGCGAAATTCTTCCAGCCTTCACCCGCTCATTCCCTCTGTTCCCCGTCCCCCTCCCCCTTTCCGTGCCCTTGCTCACTGATCTGAACCAATCTCCCAGTTTCGGAGTCCACAGCAGAGAAAAAGGCCCTTTGGACCATCGAATTATTGCTGGTCAAATAACTATTCAAGTGTCATTTCCAGCACTTTTCCCAAAGATGTGTCCGAAATGTCATCACAATTCAACAGAAATTGCTGAAAAAACTCTGTATGGCTGGCACCATCTGCGGAGAGAATAGATCTAAGGAAGGGAAACTTGACACAAAATGTTAACTCTGATTTCTGTTCACAGATACTGCCAGACCTGCAGAACTTTGTCAACAATTGTATCAGAGATAATGGGAACTGCAGATGCTGGAGAATCCAAGATAATAAAGTGTGAAGCTGGATGAACACAGCAGGCCAAGCAGCTTCTTAGAAGCACAAAAGCTGACGTTTCGAGCCTGGACCCTTCATCAGAGAGGGGTTGGGGTGAGGGTGTGGAATAAACAGGGAGAGAGGGGGAGGCGGACCGAAGATGGAGAGAAAAGAAGATAGCTGGAGAGGAGAGTATAGGTGGGGAGGTAGGGAGGGGTGAGGTCAGTCCAGAGAAGATGGAGAGGACAAGGAGGTGGGATGAGGTTAGTAGGTAGGAAATGGAGGTGCGGCTTGAGGTGGGAGGAAGGGATGGGTGAGAGGAAGAACAGGTTAGGGAGGCAGAGAAAGGCGGGGCTGGTTGTGTGATGCAGTGGGGGGAGGGGACGAACTGGGCTGGTTTTGGGATTCGGTGGGGGAAGGGGAGATTTTGAATCTGGTGAAGTCCACATTGATACCATTGGGCTGCAGGGTTCGCAAGCGGAATATGAGTTGCTGTTCCTGCATCCTTCGGGTGGCATCATAGTGGCACTGCAGGAGGCCCATGATGGAGATGTCATCTAAAGAATGGGAGGGGCAGTAGAAATTGTTCGCGATTGGGAGGTGCAGTTGTTTACTACGAACAGAGCGGAGGTGTTCTGCAAAGCGGTCCTCAAGCCTCCGCTTGGTTTCCCCAATGTAGAGGAGGCCACACCGGGTACAATGGATACAGTATACCACATTGGCAGATGTGCAGGTGAACCTCTGCTGAATATTGAAAGTCATCTTGGGGCCAGGGATAGGGGTGAGGGAGGAGGTGTGGGGGCAAGTGTAGCATTTCCTGCAGTTGCAGGGGAAGGTGCTGGGTGTGGTGGGGTTGGAGGACAGTGTGGAGCGAACAAGGGAGTCACGGAGAGAGTGGTCTCTCCGGAAAGCAGACAAGGTTGGGGATGGAAAAATGTCTTGAGTGGTGGGGCCGGATTGTAGATGGCGGAAGTGTCGGAGGATGATGCGTTGTATCCGGAGGTTGGTGGGGTGGTGTGTGAGAACAAGGAGGATCCTCTTTGGGTGGTTGTGGCGGGTGCGGGGTGTGAGGGATGTGTTGCGGGAAATGCGGGAGAAGCGGTCAAGGGCGTTCTCGACCACTGTGCGGTAAAGTTGCGGTCCTTGAAGAACTTGGATATCTGGTGTGTTCGGGAGTGGAATGCCTCATTCTGGGAGCAGATGCACCGGAGGCGGAGGAATTGGGAATAGGGCATGGAATTTTTGCAGGGAGGTGGGTGGGAGGAGGTGTATTCCAGGTAGCCATGGGAGTCGGTGGGCTTGAAATGGACATCAGTTACAAGCTGGTTGCCTGAGATGGAGACTGAGAGATCCAGGAAGGTGAGGGATGTGCTGGAGATGGCCCAGGTGAACTGGAGGTTGGGGCGGAAGGTGTTGGTGAAGTGGATGAACTGTTCAAGCTCCTCTGGGGAGCAAGAGGCGGCACCAATACAGTCATCAATGTACCGGAGGAAGAGGTGGGGTTTGGGGCCTGTGTAGGTGCGGAAGAGGGACTGTTCCACGTAACCTACAAAGAGGCAGGCATAGCTGGGGCCCATTCGGGTGCCCATGGCCATCCCCTTTGTCTGTAGGAAGTGGGAGGAATCAGAAGAGAAGTTGTTGAGGGTGAGGACGAGTTCGGCTGGGTGGATGAGGGTGTCGGTGGAGGGGGACAGGTCGGGCCTCCGGGACAGGAAGAAGCGGAGGGCCTTGAGGCCATCTGCATGTGGAATTCAGGTGTATAGGGACTGGATGTCCATTGTGAAAATGAGGTGTTGGGGGCCAGGGAATCGGAAGGTCTGGAGGAGTTGGAGGGCGTGGGTGGTGTCACGGACGTAGGTGGGGAGTTCCTAGACCAAAGGGGAGAAAATGGAGTCCAGATAGGTGGAGATGAGTTTGGTGGGGCAGGAACAGGCTGAGACAATGGGGCGACCAGGGCAGGCAGGTTTGTGGATTTTGAGAAGGAGATAGAAACGGGCCAGTGCGGGGTTGGGGTGTGGATTTTTGGAAGGCCCGTTTCTATCTCCTTCCCAAAATCCACAAACCTGCCTGCCCTGGTCGACCCATTGTCTCAGCCTGTTCCTGCCCAACCGAACTCATCTCCACCTATCCGGACTCCATTTTCTCCCCTTTGGTCCAGGAACTCCCCATCTCCGTTCGTGACACCACCCACGCCCTCCACCTCCTCCAGAACTTCCAATTCCCTGGCCCCCAACACTTCATTTTCACTATGGACGTCCAGTCCCTATACACCTGTATTCCACATGCAGATGGCCTCATGGCCCTCCGCTTCTTCCAGTCCCGCAGGCCCGACCAGTCCCCCTCCACCGACACCATCGTCCGCCTAGCCGAACTCGTCCTCACCCTCAACAACTTCTCTTTTGATTCCTCCCACATCCTCCAGACAACGTGGGTGGCCATGGGCACCCGCATGGGCCCCAGCTATGCCTGCCTCTTTGTAGGTTCCGTGGAACAGTCCCTCTTCCACACCTATACCGGCCCCAAACCCCACCTCTTCCTCCGTTACATTGATGACTGTATCAGCGCCACCTCTTGCTCCCCAGAGATGCTCGAACAGTTCATCCACTTCACTAACACCTTCCGCCCCAACCTCCTGTTCACCTGGGCCATCTCCAAAACATCCCTCACCTTCCTGGACCTCTCAGCATCCATCTCAGGCAACCACCTTGTAACTGATGTCCATTTCAAGCCCACCAACTCCCACAGCTACCTCGAATACACCTCCTCCCACCCACCTTCCTGCAAAAATTCCATCCCCTATTCCCAATTCCTCCGCCTCCGCTGCATCTGCTCCCAGGATGAGGCATTCCACTCCCGCACATCCCAGATGTCCAAGTTCTTCAAGGACTGCAACTTTCCCCCCAAAGTGGTCAAGAACGCCCTTGACCGCTTCTCCCGCGTTTCCCGCAACACATCCGTCACACCCCGCCCCCGCCAAAACCGCCCAAAGACGATCCCCCTCCTTCTCACACATCACCCCACCATCCTCCAGATACAACGCATCATCCTCCGACACTTCCACCATCTACAATCTGACGCCACCACCCAAGGCATTTTTCCGTCCCCACCCTTGTCTGCTTTCCGGAGAAACCACTCTCTCCGTGACTCCCTTGTTCGCTCCACACTGCCCTCCAATCCCACCACACCCGGCACCTTCCCCTGCAACCGCAGGAAGTGCTACACTTGCCCCCACACCTCCTCCCTCACCCCTATCCCAGGCCTCAAGATGACTTTCCATATTAAGCAGAGGTTCACCTGCACATCTGCCAATGTGATATACTGTATCCATTGTACCCGGTGTGGCCTCCTCTACATTGGGGAAACCAAGCGGAGGCTTGAGGAGCGCTTTGCAGAACACCTCCGCTCAGTTCGCAATAAACAACTGCACCTCCCAGTCGCGAACCATTTCAACTGCCCCTCCCATTCTTTAGATGACATGTCCATCATGGGCCTCCTGCACTGCCACAATGATGCCACCCGAAGGTTGCAGGAACAGCAACTCCTATTCCGCTTGCGAACCCTGCAGCCCAATGGTATCAATGTGGACTTCACCAGCTTCAAAATCTCCCCTTCCCCCACCGCATCCCAAAACCAGCCCAGTTCGTCCCCTCCCCCCACTGCATCACACAACCAGCTCAGCTCATCCCCTCCCCCCACGGCATCCCAAAACCAGCCCAGCCTGTCTCTGCCTCCCTAACCTGTTCTTCCTCTCACCCATCCCTTCCTCCGACCCCAAGCCGCACCTCCACCTCCGACCGACTAACCTCATCCCACCTCCTTGATCTGTCCGTCTTCCCTGGACTGACCTATCCCCTCCTGACCTCCCCAGCTATACCCTCCTCTCCACATATCTTCTTTTCTCTCCATCTTCGGTCTGCCTCCCCCTCTCTCCCTGTTTATTCCGGAACCCTCAGCCCATTCCACTCTCTGATGAAGGGTCTAGGCCTGAAACGTCAGCTTTTGTGCTCCTGAGATGCTGCTTGGCCTGCTCTGTTCATCCAGCTTCACACTTTATTATTATGAACTTTGTCAACAATATCTGTTTTGTTTCTGATATACAACATCCACAGTTCTTTCAGCGCTTATTTTTTACAGCTAAAGACCAGTGCCATGTGATGATGGTTTTCACCTCTCCCACATTTCCAGGCTGTGAGTTTCAGATTCCCACCATCTGAGTGAAAAAAATCCTAACATCTCATCTAATGTGTCTGTCCTTTGCCCCCCCCCTCCCCGATACTCATTCCACCACCAAGCACAAAGATTCATCTTGTTTACTCTGTCTGTTTCCCTCATAAATGTACACATCACACTCACGTCCTCGCCACCCTCCCCTCTCCCCCATCTCTCAGTGTATAACAAAAACAGAAGTTGCTAGAAAAGCTCAGCAGGTCTGGCAGCATCTGTGAAGAAAAAAAGTGTTCACCTTTTGGGTCTGGTGACCCTTCCTCAGTCTATGCTGCTCGAAAGAATCTAACCTCAGTCTCTGGGGGTGGAGAGATTCCCTGCTGATAGATTAGATTCTGTCCTGCTGGGTGTCTCTCACATTCACTTTTAGTCTTTCAGATTTGAACCATCAGCAGTGTTCTTTCGTTCTGTAATCCTAACACATGGATTATACATTATCAATAATTCAATTCACGATTCTATATGTGTTTTGTAGTTTGCTTGAAACTGTGATAAATATTTGAGGCCTTTCTCATTTGGGAGAGAGTTTAAATGTATTTTCAATGTAACCAGCTCCCCGCAATTCGATCAGTTGCCAGCTTTGCAGGCCTTCGATGCACTAGCTGATGTAAGAAGTAAAATTGGCGACAGTTTCTTAAACAGTTGTATAAAGTCTCTTCAGATCTTCGCTGAGACCCTGCACACAGAACAAACAAAGTGTTGATCGTGTCTCTTCAGCCGAATGAGAATTCCTTACGATCTGTAACAGAAATGAATGGGTTTATTGAAGCAATTTCCCAGATTTATCCAGCGTCTGACAGTGTAATTTGCAGTCATGTGGGCTGCTCAAAGATGAGGGCAATAGCTTTGAAATATTCATTTAAAATCCTGGAATAAGTGCTCAAAATTGGTTTTAATGTTCTGCAGGAAAAACAAAGTCATTTTGTTTCTCTCCAGCACCGTCTTTTTTAAATTTTCTTGTAATTATCTCTCTTCCTCCTCTACTTGGATCATAGGTCATCCCTCCCCTTGCTATTCAGCTGTTAACATTTTACTCACACCATCTAACACTTTTTGATCACTGACAGAGACTTATTTTTGGACAGAGGCTCATCAGTTCCGACGTGCCACAGCAAAAACCCACAATGGCCTCCTCAAAAGACAGACACAGGATGCAACCTAGAGAGCGCCCTTCATCATAAAGAATTCCCCAGAGCGGAGACATTGCACCATGTTCTCCACAGCCTTCAACATGTCAATGATGATGACCAGCATCTCACCAAGATCATCCATACACCTTCACTTCTCTGGTTAAACAACCTCCAAACCTTAATCAGGCTGTCGTTCGCAGCCAGCTACTCAACCTTCAGGACAACGTCGACCACAACACCACACAACCCTGCCACTGGCACCTCTGAAAGATGTCAGATCATTGACATGGATACTAGCATCACACATGCAGCCACCACCCACCACATAAAGGGAGGTACTTATGTGACTGGGCCAACATTATCGACCTCACACAGTGCAGGTAAGAATGCCCCAGGCATGGTATATTAGTGAGAACATGCAGACGCTATGACAACGGATGAATGGACTCTGTGCAACAATTGCCAGACAAGAATGTTCCCTCCCAGTTGGGGAACACTTCAGCAGTAAAGTACATTAAGCTTCCAATCTTCGGGAAAACATGCAACGTGACCTTTGAGATACACGACAAAGCAGAATCACCGAGCAGAAACTGATAGCCAAATTCCATGCCCATGAAGACAGCCTCAATCATGATCTTAAGTTCATGTCTACATGTGATCCCCCTGTACTGTTCTGCATCTATAAAAGCTTTCTTATTGTCCTATTTCAACACCATCACCTTGATAAATTGTTATGACATCTCTCTCTTGATTAGTTAGTACAATTTTGGATTATTTATTACTTTGGTTAGACTATCAGCAAGTGATTCTTATACCTATCACATAATTCCAGCCATAACAAGGTGTGGAGCTGGATGAACACAGCAGGCCAAGCAGCATCTTAGGAGCAGGAAAGCTGATGTTTTGGGCCTAGACCCTTCATCAGAAATTGGTTTGTGCCAAGCACAACCTTATTTTTAGTTTGTTTTTGTAATTATCTCTCTGCCTCATTTAATCAGATCACAGGTCATCCCTTCACCTGTTATTCAGCTGTTGACACTTTACTCACACCGTTTAACACTTTAGATCACCTGCAGAGATTGTTTATAGGAGACTGCACTCAAACCATTTGTACGATCTTTTGATCTCTCTGCCCATAAAATCTGGCAATGGGGATTGGAGAGCGAAGTCAAACCCTCTGTTTGCCCCAGTCTCACTCTGTGTGGAGCTGGGGAAGAGAGAATCATTGATGGATGTGTTTTGAATCCAATCTTGTTGTAGCTTTTTCATGGGTTAAGTGCAGGTCGGTGGTCACTCAAATTGCTTGATCCAAAATAACTAAAGTTGTGTGCCCGGATGGTCTCAAACACCCGACTTTTCAGTTTACCACCTAATGCTGACCGGTTGAGCCATAAAAACTGGCATCAACAAGCTATGCAAAATCCGCTAAAGCAGGGTGTTAGCGGAGTTCTGAAGGGCCGTTGTGAAGCCAGAGCTCTTGTTGTTTTTGGAGGCTGTTGCCCATTTTCCCACTTGCAGCACCGAGAGTATCAGAGGCCCAAGCAGCCACAGTTACCCAGAAGAAATGTAAACATTGCAAACTTGAAGTTGCCCAGCTCCTTCGATGTGACTGCCTGAGGTAGATCCCTCATGATTTTGGTTACCGGTAAGATTCATACCCATGACTCGATAGAGACTAGAGATTAAATGCAGTGACTTTGACCACTCAGTCAAACTATCTACAAACAATTACTGCAGCCAGGCTATAGAAGCCCTTTCACATAGCTTCTTCGTCAGATCTTCCTTATCGATTTTGTCCAAGATCTTGTTGATGAATGGTCAAAAATACTCTGCCACGTCACTGTTGACAATTTGAGATTCTCCTGTTCCACCTGCAGCTGGAAAGATATCAGAAATACTGGAGTTAGAGAAAAATCTCTCAGTTGAGGGAATACCTAAGGAACAGGCGATGTCACTGTGCTACTGTTGCTGCATGATGACATCACACATGGGAATACAGGGCATCTGGGTTTGTGCAAACCAGAGATCACCCACACATTGGGAAGGACCTAGGGTCGCTGAGAGGGAGCAGACCTGTTCCTTTGCCAGGAAGGTTAAAAATGGAAAGGCTTATGATGTCAGGGATTAACTGAAGCTGAAGGGAGATTTGACGGAACTATAATGTTTACTGTTGGTTGAGGCAACGTAGACAAAACAAGGGGTTCACATTAACTGAAAAGAAATGGATCATAGGATACAAATGTCAGATTTAGATCAACATGAAGGTTATAACGGTAAAATTACCTGCAGTGAATGGTAATGACAGGGACCCGAATACTTACACTCAAAAGGCCAATATGTCCAGTTTCTGATTAATCGATTGATCATGCCAAATTTTGATTTGATGATTGTTTAAAGTTTCCTGTCTGTGATTTGTTTTAATATATTCTGTAAAAGAAGTTTAGTAAGGACAGTGTCAGTCTCGGTTGGAAATCAGACACACAAATTATTCCTTTTGTTTGATTTAATATTTTATATGTAGGTCCTCAAATGAGCCTCAGTGAAAGAAGCTTCAAAAATCAATCACTATCACTGCAGAGATAAAAGTATAATAACTGGTTCTAAACATTAGCACTATTTCTCTCTCCCTAGACGTTGCCAGGCTTATGGGGTGCTCCAACACCTCTCTTTTATTTCAGGAATTCACGACGTCCCTCCTCCTGGCCGAGGATGACCAGGTATACTCAGAACAGACATTGTCATACATTGTGAAGGAGGGGAGGATCCTCAGAGGAGCTAGATGCATTCATAAAATCTCCCTCCAACTCCAGGTGGTTCATCGCTTCACAACTCCCTCAGTCCTGAAACTTTCTGGTTTAAGAATGAATCTATCTCCTCTGAGGATCCTACTGCAGCAACAGTAGCACAGTGAGACCACCTGTTCCTTAGGGATTTCCTCAGCTGACAGAATTTTCTCTAACTCCAGTATTTCTGATATCTTTCCAGCTGCAGGTGCAACAGGAGAATCTCAATTTGTCAACAGTGACGTGGTGGAGTATATTTGACCATTCGTCAACAATGTTGAGTTTTAGTGCTGTGTCTGTTACCTGTGAGATGTTCTGTAGCTTTAGGGCTGGTGTGTCTCCTTTAGTATGGATCTAAATCCATTTCAGTATATTGCTCTGTTTCACTTCTGCCTTACCTCTGTCTCTAATAATGTGTGAGTACCTGTCTGTTTAATGCTTCTGTTACTCTATCAGATTACGTCCAGATGAGCTTTCCACCAAATTTCTTTCATTGAACCCTATGGTTTCAGAAGCTTTGTCTTCCCACAGTATGTTTTGTAGTCAGGAATTATTCTTAATGCAGTCCTTTTCTTTTCTGTTCTGAGCTTATATTAACCAACAAGTTCTGCACCATGTCATTCATTCAACATTTCCTGATACATGAACTTTGGATCACTCTCCACAGGTATCAGTAACTATTGCCAATCCTCAGTTACCTCTGGAGAATTTGATGTTTGACCTTTCTCGACGATTGCAGTCCATGTAATGAAGTCGCACTTGCAACAATATTAGGTAAGGAGTTACCAAATGATCGTGAAGGATTAGTGATGTTTTCCAAAAGAAAAATTTAAATGTTTTCACATTTTGGATTCAATCCAATGATCTGACATATTACACAAGGTTGTCACAAAACAATATTTGATACCAGGCACTTATTAGGACAAGTGACCCAAAACTGGCCAATGAAGTAGGTTTCAAGGAATATCCTGAACAAACAAAGGGACTTTGAAAACCAGGGATGTTTAGGGAGTAAATTCAAGAGTTTATGGCCTTGGAAACTGAGGCCATGAAAAAGGTGGGAAAGTTAAAGCCAGAAATCCACAGGAGGTTGGAAGTCAGGGAGAACAAATATCTTGACGGAAAAATCAAAAGAACAGTAGATGCTCGAAAGTAGTAACACAAACAGAAATTCATGAAAAACTCAGCTTATCTGGCAGTGCCTGTGGAGAGAGAGCAGCATTATTGTTTTGTGTCCAGTGACCCTTCTTCAGATATATCTCAGAGGGTTTTGCAGCTGGAGGCACTATCAAAAGAAGGAGGTTTGATGACAAAATTTCAAAATAAGGATATGAATTTCAATACCTTGGTGCTTTGCCACCCAGCAAATGTGTATGTTAATGAACACAGGATGGCAAAACTTGAAGGTGTTGAAATGGGTGGGAGTAAACACATGGGCAGCAGATTTTTGGATCATCTCAAGATTTCAAAGAAGTAGAATTAAGAAGGCGGCCGGGAGTGTGTTTGGGGAGTTAAGTCGAGAGGTAACAAAGGAATGCATGAGAGTTTCAGCAACAGATGAACTGAGATGCTGTTGAGGTTGAAATTATACGTGGTCTTTGTGGTAATGGGCGTGGGGGTGAGAAATGTGGTTGGAAGCTCATCTTGGGGTGAAATATTGCACCATGACTGTGAGCAGTGTGTTACCAGCCAGTTACCAGGGGCAGGGATGGAGTCAGTGGTGAGGGAGTGGAGTTTGGCTGCCAGCCTGGACTGACATTTAGCATTGTCGATTTAAATGTGATCTACACCCCTTTTCAAACAGGAATGGACTTGGCAGAAGGACTGATTTATGAACCAACTGTCAGCCTTATTGAGACGAAGTGTGGAGAAGTTTATCTGTTATGAAGTAAACTATAGTGACAACTCAGACAGCTATTTCCAGTTGAATGTGGGTTATACTGCTAGTGTCAATAACTAGCAGTGAAACAACTTATTGAAGTTTTTGCAGCCTTGGTCTTCAAACTGTTTCCTTCTGTCTTGGGCTTTTACCTTCTGATTCTCGTTGCTTTCTATTGCACAGACCTTTCTTGAGAATCTCTTTTATGCTTGTTCTTTTTTGATTAACCTCCCTTTCTGCCCAATCACAGTTCATATGAACAACACTCACCTCACTTCACCACGTGATGTTCTTCATATTCATAATTATTCTCTTTACATCTTACCTGAGGACTGTTATACCTGTATTTATTATCCTTATTTCACCGCCATTTCCCTATTCGCTGCCAGAGCGGTATCAAGAGCTATCTTTAGCTTTGAGCTGCAGGAAGCCTTTTCACTCGCGACTTATTAAAAAAAAGGAACTGGGATGTTGTAAATCAGGAACAAAAACAAAGTTGCTGGAAAAGCTCAGCAGGTCTGGCAGCATCTGTGAAGGTAAAAAGACAGAGTTAACGTTTCGGGTGCAGTGCCCCTTCCTCAGTGCGACTTATTAAAGCCCCAGGATCGCTAATGTAACAATCTTTATCATCCAGTTCTCAGGCTCATTTATCAATGACAACAGAAAGCACTGCGCATGCTCCAGGTCACAATGGCGTCTGGTTGATTGATGTTAGGGTGGGACCAATAGAAATACAGGGTTGGCGTGCATGATCGGGCGGACGTCTCTGCCCTTCTAACCAATCGGAATGAAGAGGGGGCTGGATCAGTACAAACCACGTGATCATCCACAAGAGCAGTGCAGGTTCGCTGAGAAAAGTAGGAACTGCAGATGCCGGAGACTCCGAGATACTGAGATGTAGAGCTGGGTGAATATAACAGGCCAAGAAGTATCAGAGGAGCAGGAAAGCTGACATTTTGTGACTGGCCCCTTCGCTGAGACTAAGGTTTGTGCAATTGAGGTAAGAGCAGGACCCGGTGAAGAAGGCAAAACAGCAGAAAGCGGGAGGGACGTGATATTCTTATGGGCTTGGGAGTGCACGTCGGAAAACCCACATTTGAAACTCCCAGGCTCACATTTGCAGAAAATAAATCAACGCCTCAGATAGTGATAGGCCCGTGTGACCGCCACCATCTTTATTGGGGGCAATGATCCGTGGGGCGCATGCGCGGCAGCGTTGAAACTTTGAGGGCGGAGGTGAAGTTGGGCGCATGCGCATTTCTCTCTGGCTGAAAGTGACAAAACAAGGTGTGGGGCTGGAGGAACACAGCAGGACAGGCAGCATCAGAGGAGCAGGAAAGCTGGCGTTTTCGGGCCCACACCCTTCAGAAATGGGGGCGGGGAAGGGGATACTGAAATAAATAGGGAGAGACGGGGAAGCAGGTGGAGAGGAGACAGACAAGTTAAAGAGGTGGGGATGGAGCAGGTAAAGGTGAGTGTAGGCAGGGAGCGGATAGGTCAGTCAAGGGAGGCTGAACAAGTCAAGGGAGTGGGATGAGGTTAGCAGGTTGGAAATGGGGGTGTGGCTTGATATGAGAGGAGGGGATAGGTGAGAGGAAGAACGGGTTGGTGAGGTGGGGAATGAGCTGGGCTGGTGTTGGACTGCGCTTGGGCCAGGGGAGGTTTTGAAGCTTGTGAAATCCACATTGATAGCATTGGGCCGCCAGGTTCCAAAGCAGAATATGAGTTGCTGATCCTGCAACCGTTGCGTGGCATCGTTATTGTGTTGTAGGAGGCCCATGATGGACACGTTGCCGGTGGAATGGTACTGCAAGGTGCAGTTGTTTATTGCAAACTGAGTGTAGATATTCTGCAAAGCAGTCCCCAAGCCTCCGCTTGGTTTCGCTGATGTAGAGGAGGCCACAACAGGTACAACAGAGGCAGTATACCACATTAGCACCTGCATTCCCCATGCACACGGCCTAAAAGCCCGATGCTTTTTCTTGTCCTGCAGGTCTGACCGGTTCCCCTCCACTGACCCCCTTGTGTGACTAACTGAACTCGTCCTCACCCTCATCAACTTCTCTTTCAACTCCTCCCAACTCCTACAGACAAAGGGAGTGGCCATGAGTACCTGCATGGGCCCAAGCTATGCCTGCCTCTGTCGGTTATGTGGAACAATTTCTCTTCCATACCTACTCTAGCCCCGAATCCCACCTCTTCCTCCAGTTCATGGATGACTGTATCGGCACTGCCTGAGTTTTAAGTCTGGACCCTTCAGAAATGAAATGAAATGAAATTACGCAGAGCAAATTCAAACCAAGAGAAATGATTGTTTCTTCTGGATTTCTTTCCCAGAGTGTGGGATCATAGCAGCTCGCACTGCTAACTTAGTTCTGTGCTTCCTGGTCACATCTTTGTCGGTGTCTAATCTCTTCAGTCTCTAATGATGGATATATTTGATCTGTTTCGTATTTTATTGTTATTTTCTTATACCTATTGTAACTGAATATTCCACTGCTGTCCACCCCCTAACTGTGTGCTGCTCTCTTACCAGATTAATTTTTGAATGGCATCTTTCAAAGTCACGCAATATTTTCCCAGAAAGAGAGTGCATTTTTCTTCCATTTCAGACCACCAAATTCTACAGCTTTTTAATTCTGTCGTTCATTTTTGCACTTCCGCAACATTTACTCTGTTTCTCCTTCCACAGATACCAGCGATCGTTGCCAAAGCCCTGTTACCTGTGGAGAAGGTCATGTTTAACTTTCCTGTGCTGCTGCAGTTCGTATGATGAAGGTGCTCCCACAATTGTGGTCATTTGAGAAGTTACAGATCATTCATCTGGCGATACACCATCAGCTCTTCAGTATGTCCAAATCAACAAACTATATGTATTTTTATCTTGTTTATAATTTCACAAAAATATTATCAAGAAACTTTTGGTGTAAGGCCTATTCGGTTAGGTGACCAGAAACATTACCAAATTCACAGGTTTTCATGATTATCTTAAAGAAGGAGAACAAACCTGAGTGGTTTATCATAGGAATTCCAGACCAAGTTGCCTGGAAACTGTAGAAACAGCCTCCAGTAGTGAAGCAATGATTAAACACATTGACAATTCATTTACTTTCAGACTCCAACAGAGTCTCGAAGGTTGTGTGGTGCAGGAAGACAGGGATAATCACAGCCAGGAATTAAATCACGGGTGAGAATTTTAAATTGTTGCTTATAAATAGGAGCCTTTGTGGGTCAGGGAGCACAGCAGTGATGGTGAACAGGTCTTGGTACAAGTGAACATGTGTGCAGCAGAATTTTAGGTATTCTTGAGATTTCAGGGGTGTTGAATGCAGGAGGTCAACTGGGAGTGAGTTTGCATAGGTAAGTCTGGAGGTAACGCAGAAATAGATGAGAGGTTCAGCAGATGAGCTGAAACTAAGGTGTCATTGTCACTGAAGTGGAACGAAATGGTTTTTGTGCAGGGCTCTGCTGTTGCCTTCACCTCACTTCAGGAATTCAGCTGTTTGTGAATTTGTGGATGAAGTCTGTAATAAGATCAGGAACTGAGTGCCTGGCGTGACCCAAACTGGCTGTCACTGAGCAGGTTACTGCTGAGTAAGTGCTGCTTAATACCGCTGTTGTCAACACCTTCTATCACTTCTCCGATGATAGAGAGTAGATTGCTTGAGGCAAAATTGGTCGGGTTGGATTTGCTCTGTATTTTTGTGCTGAATAGACCTGGGCAGTTTTCCAAATTGTCAGTAGATGCCAGTGCTGTAGCAGGACTGAAACAGTTTGGCTTGGCAGGTAGCAAGCTGTACAGCACAAGTCATCGGTACTGTTGCCAGGGCCCATAATCTTTGCTGCACTATTCCTCCGTTTATTTATATCATTTGAAATGAATCAAATTGGATGAAAACTCACATCTGTGATCTTGGGGACCTCTGGAGAAGGCTGAGATTTATCATCCAATTGGCACTTCTAGCTGAATATTCCTGCAAATGCAGCAGTCTTGTCTTGTGCATGGATAGGTTGGGCTCCTCTGTCAGGAAGGATGGGGATTTTTTTGGCATGCTTCCTCCAGTTTAATTGCCCATCACCATTCGCGACTGGGTGTGGCAGAACTACAGAGCTTAGATCTGATCTACTGGCTATGGGATGGCTCAGCTCTCACTCTTGCTGCTTATGCTATTTGGCATGCAGATAGTCCTGTTGGGAAGTTTAACCAGGTTGGCACCTTATTTTTAGGTATGCCTGATGCTGCTCTTGGCATGCCCTCCTATACTATCCGTTCAATCAGTGTGGTTCCCCTGGATCAATGGTAATGGTTGAGTGCGAAATATGCTGGCCCCTGAGGTTACAGATTGTGCTGGAAAGTTCTGCTGCTGTTGATGCCCCACAAAGCTTCATAGATGTTTGGTTTTGAGTTCCTATATCTGTTCCAAGTCTGCCCCATTTAGCCGATGTTAGTGCCACTCAACACAGTGGAGGGTATTGTCAAGTTTAAGATGATTCTTTGTCTCCACAGGACTGTGCGGTTGTCGCTGTTATCAATCCTGTCACGGACAGATGCATCTGCAGCTGGGAAATTCGTGACAGTGAGATCTGCTATATTTTTCCCTTCTGTTGGTTGTGGCAGCACCTGCTTCAGTCCCAGCCAAGTAGTGTTTTTTTTTCCCTTTAGGACCCGACCAGCCTGATTGGTAATCCTGCTGTGAACTACTCCTGATGGTGGGCATTGAGTACACTTATTGCCATTTGCACTCTGTGCTTACACCAATTGCTGTTCAACATGGAGTTTTTTATTAAAATTCTCTCTTGGGATGTGGAAGTCGCTGGCTGACCAGCATATATTGCCCATCCCGAATTTCCCTTAAGGCAGTTAAGAGTCAACCACATTGCTGTGGGTTTGCAGTTACCTGTCATGCAGATCAGGTAAGGATGGCAGATTTCCTTCCCGAAAGCACATAAGCGAACCCAAATAATCAGCAATGGTTTTGTGGTCATCGTTCGACTATTAATTCCAGACCATTATTTAATTCAAATTCCACCATTTGCCATGGCAGGATTCGAACCCAGGTCCCCGCAATGGTGTCTGGGTCTCTGGATTCATAATCTGGCGATAATACTGTTGCCAGTTTATCAACTGAGGGAGGATGGTCCATGGCATTCAGCAGGAGCCATGAGTCTTCCAGGCGTCAGAGTCAATGTCGTACTCCCAGGTCAATTACTGCGATCAGAATAGCACTGTGCTGCCATGTCTGTCCTGCTCCTGGGACAGGCCTTCACTAAGGACAGTGATGGTGGTGTGTGTCACTTGTCTATAAGGTAGATTCTAAGCATATGACACTGTTCCTTGCCTAGTCTTTGAGCCATCTCTCCAAATTTTGCCACTCGCCCCCGATATTAGTAAGGAGGAGTTTGTGGAGTCGATAGGGCTGATTCTGCAGTTGTCTTTCCTCGTGCCTTGGCAGATGCCAAGTGGTCCACCCAGCTTCATTCCTTTGTTGAGACTTTGCAGTGATTTGTAACTGAGTGGCTTGCTGAGTTTAGCAAATTTCTTTCCCTGAAGGACGTCAGGTTTTCTTTTTCTTTTTCTGCCATTAGCAATGGTTCCATGGCAACCAGTTGATTCTTAATTCCAGTTTTTTTTATTGAATTCAAATTCCACCATCTGCTGAGATAGGATTCAAACCCAGACTTCTGTTGTACATTTTAGTATTCTGGATAAAAGTTAATTCATCAAGTTTGTTCATTCAGTTTTGAATATCTCTAACACAGGCATTGTTTTTTTTTGCAAACCATTGTCCATCATCCTGTCTCCTCCATCCTCCCCTCCAACAACAAGTGAGGGAGACACATAGAAACTCCATGTCACTCAGATTGAGACAATCCAAATCGGATGCCTCTGCTGCTTCCCTCTCTTCCACGAGCCCACCAAACCAAATTGCCTTGCACGTTGCTCCTTGTTTTAGTCCCAAACTTGCATCTTTCTCCAGTCTTGTGTGAAGCCTTATCAGAGCGCGTCTTAATCCTTTGCCCTATTCCTGCTAAACCACAAACATTCTAAGTGCCTCTTATTTCTCCTCCTCCTTGCCTCTTCCCCCATGCCAGTTCAGATATTGTCCTTGTTCTGTCTGCTCCTCTTTTCTGGTTATGTCCATCTCATCCATTCTGTTTAAAACCAATACTTGACTTCACTGTCATTGGAAAATCCCACTCCATCTCTATTCTCTCTTTCCTGTCACTAAATCTTGGCCATTCTTTGCCATGTGTCAAAGACCTGCAGTTCTGGTCAGTGACATGAAGTACCAAGGTGGAAATTCCTAGAAACCCAAATAGATTTCCCTCTGAAACGATGACTGACCCCCACAAGGGATAATGTGTAATAGGGACAATGCACAGTTATCTTCGGCCACGATCTGGGGATGTTGTGAATTTCTACCCGGACTGACAGTGATGGATTTTATGAATTTGTGTTACAGGATATTACAAGTGGACTTTCAGATGGGAAACTCAATTATTGTAACATAAATCTCTGACAGAATTACTCAATTCATCAACATCTGGATATTTGCATTGTGTGTGAGTATTGTGTTTCTGCTCATTTCTCATTTGCCGTCTAATTTTTTTTCTCTTAAATCACCCCATTCTCTCAATAGATCGTCCCTAAAATTTTCAATACCTGTCCTGTAATATTTTTATGATCAGTCATGAGTGTACCTTTTATCATGCTAAAGTGTTTCTTTTGTAAACACCTCTATCAACGGTCCCCTCAAAATACTTTGTTACAAGGAGAGCAATCTCAGTTTCCCCAAACACCTGATTCCTCAATGACTGTTTGCTGTCTGTAAGGCACTCGTCTGGATTGTGTTGGAGCATTTTCCACTTCCCTGCATGAGTACAACCGCAACACTATTAGAAAAAGTGAACATCCTCCAGATGAAGCGCTCTGTCAGAGTGGTGTCCCACCTACCACATTCAACATTCCCCTCTCCACCACCGAAGGAAAGTGGCATCACTGTGCCAAAGGTAAAGTCACCATTGTCCTACCTGACCATAGGGCTGGTTTAACCTGAAGATTACCACACCCCAGGCGAGGGGAGAGGTTGAGAAGCAGAGTCCATCTATAATAGATGGATATTCTCAATATGTACCAGCAACTCCCAAGTCACATGAAAGAATAATGTAAAAAAAAAGGCCCTAACCGTGCAACTAAAAACCCTCTTCCTACAAACCATTCTGTTAAATCTCCTCCGCCCCCTATCAGGGACCCTCCCGTCCTTCACAGTGTGTGGGGGATCTTTGGTTTGCACAGACTCAGCTCGTCTCTGCTCCTGTCTGTGATGTCATCATGCTATGACAATGGCACTGAACCTCACTGTCTCTGAGGGTGGTAGGCACAGAGATCCTCATAGCGTTTAAGGCATATTTAGATACACACTTGTGATGCCAATGCAGACAAGTCTATGGGCCAAGTGCTGGAAAATTAGATTAGAATAGTTACGTGGTGGTTTTTAACTGGCACAGGCTGGATGGGCCACAGAGCCCTTTTCTCTACTGTCGACTTCAGAGACACTTCACAGAGAAGATGCCAAACAATAGTTCAAGCAATATTTTTTTTCCCTCTCAGGAAAGGAGATGTTAGAATAGATGACTCCTAATTGGTTAATGTTTTTGGGAGACGAGTGAGGTATAGAGATGAAGCGGTTTACCAAGAAATTCTGGAGCTTGAAGCCCAGGAAATTGCAAGTGCTGCCATCAAGTGGAGGAATAAAAATGGGGCACCATCATTAGGACTGTATTAGAGGAAGGGACATATTGAGATTTGTGAGGCTGGAAAATATTAGAGACAGGAAGGGTTCTGAGACTGGAGAAGATTACAAATGTCGGGAAAAGTGAGGTTGGAGGAGGTTACAGAAATGGTGAGGATTAAGAGGCTGGAGGAGACCTCAAACAAAAGGAGGTTTTGAGGGTAAAGGCAATTACAGAGCGAAGGAAGTTTATACGGGCTGAAGGAATTTACATAGATAGGAGGGTGTTGAGGCTGGAGGAGATTAGAGATAAGGAGGTTTGAGAGACTAGAGGAATCTACAGAGACCGTGAGAGATCTGAGGCTAGAGGGGGATTCCAACAATAGGCAGGTTGTGAGGCTGGAGAGAGATCCCAGTGACAGGAAAGGTGGTAAGGCTCGAGGGTGGAGCCTGCAATAGTGCAGGCTCAAGGGTCATTCTCATGATAGGGAGGGTAGTGAGGATTGAGATATGATTCCTGCGATAGGGAGTGTGGTGAGGCTCCAGGGTGGATTATCAAATAAGCGGCACAGTGGTGCACTTAGAGCACATGGAGTGCAGTAGTGAGAGAAAATGGTTCACTACCACTTTCTCCAAATCAAATAAAAATGGACAATCAATATTAGTCTGGGCAGCAAAGACCACATCCCATAAGTAAATTACAATTCTGATGGGTGATAATGGGAACGGCAGATGATGGAGGATCCGAGATAACAAAGTGTGGAGCTGAATGAACACAGGCCAAGCAGCAAATGCTGTGTTCATTCAGCTCCACACTTCGTTATCTATAATTATGATGGGTTTCTGGTTTGGAGAGAGCTAACAGAAGCTCGGATGATTCTCCTTGGGGCTGATTAGCAATGATTTAGTTTAGTACTAGGTTTGTTTCCAGGATATTAGTTTGCAGAGAGAGAAAAATTATTAACATTGTGACAATGTTTGGTAACTGCAGAATACAACATTCAGATAATTGGCAAATAATGCAGGGTGAAAACTTGAAGGTTACTTGACTCAGCAAGTTCCCAGAATCTGGAACATTCTGTGTGGCAGCTGGATGCAGATTCAGTAGTTATTCCCAAAGATTTGGGATTTAACTTTTCAAGGCTTGATCAAGAGGGCCATGGACAAATGGGGGGAGAATTGGGTCAGATTTGCAGCACCTCTGGAATGAGAGTGAAGCCTTTGACAGGGTTCGAGAATTCCAGTAAAGTTAGATCACATGTGATTCAGGAAGAGCTTGCTAATTGGAAACAAAATTGGTTTAGTTATAGGAGAGAACGTGGTGCTGGAGGATTTGTCAGAGTGGAGTTGTGTGAACAGCGTGTTCCACAGCAATCGGTACGGGCCCACTTTTGTTTCTCATTTACACGAACAATTTGGATGAGAATTTAAGGGATAAGATGAGTAAGTTTGCAGATGATACTAGAATTGTTGGTATAGTGGTTAGTGAAGGTTATCTCAGATGATGGTGACATGTTAATCAGTTTGGTCAATGGGTTTTGGAGTACAAGATGAAGCTCAATTTGAATAAATGTGAAATATTGTATTTGGGTAAAATGAACAAAGGTAGGAATTACACAATTGATGGTTGCACCCAGGGTCGTGTTATGGAACAGAGAAATGCTGAGATTCACTGCATAATTCTTCGAAGTTTATGGAGACAGGCCAACAGGGTTGTTAGTAAATTGTTATGCATACTTTCCTTCATTGCTCAGACCTTTGAGTGTAGGAGTTGGGATGTTATGTTGAGGTTGTACAGGACATTGGTGAGGCTTCATTTGAGGTATTGTGTGCAGTTCTGGTTGCCCTGTTACAGGAAGGACATGATTATTATTAAACTGGAGACAGGTCAGAAAAGACTTGCTGGGATGTTGCCAGGAATGGAGGGCTCGATTATCAAAATAGACTGCCAAAGCTTGAACTTTTCTCACTGGAGCATAGGAGGTTACAGGGTGACCTTACAGATGTTCATAAAAAACATGAGGGGCACAGATTATGTGAATATTAAGGGTTTTTTTTCCCCTAGGTTGGGTGATTAAGACAAGGGGACATGTAAGGTGAGAGGAGAAAGACATTTAAAAACGACATGAGGGACAATTTTTCTTTTACAGTGTGGTTCATGTGTGAAACGAACTTTCAGAGGAGGTGGTGGATGTGGGTACAGTCGCATTGTTTAAAAGGCATTTGAATTAGGACATATAAGAAAGGTTTAGAGGAATATGTGCCAGATGCAGAGAGATGGGATCAGTTTAAATATAAAAGTTGTATATTTAATATACATTTCTAAATTGGAGTAAGGCCAACTTTGACATTATTGGGCAAGAACTTCCAAACAATGATCGGGAGAGGTAAAATGCAGGTAAGGGAATGCTTGGAAAGTGGAAGGCCTTCAAAAATAAAATAGGGAGAGTCCAGAGATAGTATGTTCCTGCTCATGTGAAGGGCAAGGCTGGTAAATGTAGGGGCTACTGGACGACTGAAGAAATTGAGGCTGTGGTCAAGAAAAAGAAGGCAGCGCATGTCAGGTATTGACAGCAGGAACTGGGTCAATCCCTCGAAGTATAAGGGCAGTTGGAGTATACTCGAGGGAAATGAGGATGGCAACAAGGAGACAAGCTATCTTTGGCAAATAGGGTCAAGGGTAATCCCAAGAGATTCTGACACTTCATTTGGGACAAAAAAACAACGAGGGAGAAAACAGGGCCCTTTTAAAGATCAACAAGGCTGTCTATGTGTGGAACTGCAGGCTGAGATAGTGAATGAGTATTTCACATTAGTATTTACTGCAGAGAAGGATATGGAAGCTAGAGAACTTGGAGACATAAATAATGAGTTGTGAGAAGTGTCCATATTACAGAGGTCTAGGTGCTGGACGTCTTAAAATGCATAAAGGTGAATAGGTCCCTGGCACCTGATCAGGTGTTACCCACAAACTGTGAGAAGCTGGGGAAGAGAGACCCGGGTTTGATTCCAGCCTCGGGCGACTGTCTGTGTGGAGTTTGCACATTCTCCCCGTGTCTGCGTGGGTTTTCTCCGGTTTCCTCCCACAGTCCAAAGATGTGCAGGTTAAGTGGATTGGTCATGCTAAATTGCCTGTAGTGTTTAGGGGTGTGTGGGTTATAGGTGGATGGGCCTGGGTGGGATGCTTCAAGGGACAGTGTGACTTCTTGGGCCGAAGGGCCTGTTTCCACACTGTAGGGAATCTAATCTAATCTAATTGCTCGGCCCGTTGCTGAGATATCTGCATCACTGAGACACTGGTGAAGTGTCAGAAGGTGGGGTGGCTAATCTGGTGCCATTCTTTAAGGAAAAGCCAGAGGACCATCGACCATTGAGCCTGATGTCAGTGGTGGGTAAATTGCTGGAGGGGATTCTGAGGGACAGGGTTTGCACGTGTTTAGAGAAGCAAAGACTGATTATGGATAGTCAACGTGGCTTTGTGAGTGGGAAATCTTGAGTAACTAACTTGATTGAGTTTTTTGAGGAAGTGACAAAGAATATTGAAGAAGACAAAGCAGTGGACATTGTCTATATGGGCTTCAGCAAGGCATTCACCAAAACTCCACATGACGGACAGGTTAGCAAGATGAGATCAAGTGGAATCCAGGGAGAGTGAGCTATTTGAAACAAAATTGGCTTGAAGGTAGGAAACAGGATCGTGGTGGGTGTGTTGTATTTTTTTTCAGTCTGGAGGACTATTAACAGCAGTGTGCTGCAAGGATCTGTGCTGGTTTCACTGCTTTTTAACATTGATACAAATCATGTGGCATGCATATTGGAGGAATGGTTAGTAAATGTGCAGATGACACAAATTGTTGGTGTAGTAAACAGCAAAGAAGGTTATCTCCAAGGACAATCGGATCTGAATCAGATGGGTCGAAGGGCCCAGGAGTGACAGAAATGAGTTTAGTTTGGATAAATGAGTGCTTTTGCATGATGCTAATGAAAATCAGGGCAGGGCTTAAACACTTATTGATGAGGCCCTGGGGACTGTTACGCAACAGCGACTCCTTGAGGTGCAGGTGCACAGTTCCCTGAAGGGGGATTGCAGGTACAGAAGGTAGTGAAGATGATATTTGCTATGCTTGCATTTATTGGTCAGTGCATTGAGTGTCGGAGTTGGGAGGTCATGTTATAGGCTGAACAAGACATTGATTATGCTGCATTTGGAATACTGTGTTCAGGTCTGGTCTCCCTGCTATAGGAATGTTGCTGTTAAACTTAGCAGGGTGCAGGAAAGATTTACAAGGATGTTGGAAGTTTTGAGCTGCAGGGAGAGGCCGAATATGCTGGGGCTATTTTCCCTGGAGCATTGAAGGCTGAGAGGTTACCTTAGAGGTTAATAAAATTATGGTGGGCATGGAGTGAGTAGCCAAGGTTGTTTACCTGGGGTAGGGGAGACTAGAACTAAACACATTGGTTTAAGCTGAGAGGGAAACTTTTTTAAGGGAAAGTGGGTGGTGCCTGTGTCGAATGACCTGCCAGAGGAACTGGTGGAAGCTGGTACAATTATGACATTTAAAAGGCATCTGGATGGGTATGTCAATAGGAAGGGTTTAGAGGAATATGGGTCAATTGCTTGCAAATGGGATTAGATTAATTTGGGACATATGGTCAGCATGGAAAACTGGGATGAAAGGGATTGGTTTATGCTGTACAACTCTGACTAAGCATTTTTTTTGTTTTCATTTCAGATTTCCACAATTTTACTTCTGCACTGTTCTTAACCTTTTGATCCCTCTGAAAGACTGAGTTACAATGCCTGCCCTTCCTCCCTGGCTCTCCCACCTCTCTTTCAGCAGTTTTGTGCAAATACTGACTGGATCCCTTACCTGGAGGATATTTATTTGAATTTGTTCTAATGATGATCCAGCATATTTCCCAAGTGTCGCTCCATAAATGTCCAGAGGATTTCTCGATTTCACAATCTGTGGTTGTTCTTCTGGTTCCTCACTCGCTGCACTTGCTTTCTGTTTGAAAGCTTAGTCTGCAATTGGAGAATTCAAACAGGTCCACATCCAGCTCTGACAGTCACTTTGTTTATCACAAACCAGTTACCTCAGGATTTTGAACATTGGAGGAAAAAGCAGCATTCACACTGGGGAGAAATGCACATGATCTGTAAAGAGTCTGTGAAGATTCATCTGAAATGTCCGAACACCAGCGCAGTGACACTGGGGAGAGACTGGAAATGTGCAGATTGCAGGAACGAATTTTTTAATCCATCCCAGCTAGAAACTGACCACCAGAGTCACACTGGAGAGAAACCATTCACCTGCTCTGATTGTGGAATGGGATTCACTCAGTCCTCCAGCCTGCTTAAACACCAGTGAGTTCGCACTGTAGAGAAACCATTTACATGCTTGAAATGTGGGAAAGCATTCACTCAGACATCTCAACCGCTGATGCACGAGCAAATTCACACTGGAGAGAGACCGTTGGCCTGTTCTGCGTGAGGGAAAGGCTTTGCTGACTCGAATTGCCTGCTGATCCACCAGCGACTTCACTCTGGGGAGTGACCATTCATCTGCTCCCAGTGTGGGAAGGGATTCACTTGCTCACCTCACCTACAGAGCGTTCACACTGGGGAGAAACCATTCACCTGCTCTAAATGTGAGAAAGCATTCACTTGGTCATCCTACCTGCTTGTGTTCCAGCAGGTTCACACTGGGGAGAACCCATTCATGAGCTCTGATTGGGGAAAGCATTCACTCAGTTATCCAAACTGTTAACACACCAGTGAGTTCACAAAGAAGCACAGTTGAATTATTTTGCTGTCACTCTCACTATCAAGTGAACCATGGTTTTGGGCTGTTTGTACTGATGTTACTGATCCCTGCTCAATTAAAGGTACAGGTATTGTGGATAAAATGTTAATATCAGTTGTGTATCTGTCAGGTAGAGTTTGGAAATAGTCACGTTATCACGACACATTGACACATTCTCACTGACTAAAGACTAGCTGCCTGCACAGTATGTGAAAAGGGATTTCCTGGTTCATCGGGACTGGTTAACGAGCAGCAAATTTCTGAGTAACTGTGAAGTTGGTTTTTGATTCTGCTGTTAGCTATATCCAAACCATGCTTTTTGGGCTTGCTTCTGGAGATCATAGGATCCCTCCAGTCTGGAGGCAGACCATTTAGCCCATTGAGTTCACACTGAACTTACAAAGAGTGTCCTACCCAGACCCTCCCTGCGTGGGTTTCCTCCAGGTGCTCTAGTTTCTTCCCACAGTCCAAAAATGTGTCATTCTACCGAATTTGCAATGCTAAATTGCCCATAGTGTCTTGTGTGCCAAATGCAGGGTAGGGTGTGAGACTTGGGTGAGATGCTGTTTGGAGGGTTGGTAATGGACTGAATGGCCATCTTCCACAGTGTAGGGATTCTATGTTGATCTTAATGGCCCTTTATTTGTTGTGCCTGGGCAATATGTTTGCACACCTTCTACAATTATGGATTCTATTGCTCTCCACAGACATGTTTCAACTACTAATAGATATTCCTTTATTGGAAACAATCAAAGGAAAGTTTTGTTTTTAAATCCAAACAAAAGATTGGGATGAGTCATATTCTATATCCCTGATAGCCGATTGCAAAAATGCAATGAGACCTGGTGACCTATCCATGGGGAATGCAGTCTCTTCAGATCTTTACCAGGTGTCCATAGCAGTGACGGATCTCGTGATGAAGACAAAAACCAAGACATTGTGTGATATCTAGTGTATATTTTCTATTTAGTCTGCTGTCCATTACTCCACATGTCAAGTTTGTTTTCGGAGACCCTCCGGACTTGCTGCAATCACAAGACACTGACCTGTTTAGAAAAACACACATCCTTTTATTACCAAGCAAGTACAAGCTGTGGAGAATTACTGTACTCAACCCGGCACAGAGTGCAGAGTCTCGCAAGGAATTCTCCCCGAGCAGCAGACAGTGCCCGCTTATTATACTTGACAAAAGACATGATACTTAAAATGATTTCACAATTTATAATGGCATGATGCATAAAACAATTACTACAACAGACAAAAATAGGATACCAAGCAATTATTACATCAAGAACATAAAAGACCAGCTTATATATCGATTGCGAGTGAAGTAGCTGCGAATGGCAGGAGGCGATTTTTGAGTTGTTGTCCAGGACAGATTGTGATTTCAAGTTGCTAGTGTGTCTGGCTAGAACAAAGTCAGTGCCCTGGCCCCTTTGCCAGCGACAGAAGTTACATGCTTTAGAGGTTTCACACCCTTACAAATTTTCCCCACCTAACCCTATTTGAAACAACAGTTTGATTCTAATTTTAATTCAGTCAGGAAGCTTAAGACAGTGTCTGCATACCAATGTGTGAGAAGAAAAGGAATTACAAAAGCTTTACACTGAATTCCTGGCTGGGCAGGAAGCTTCAGGGTAGTGTCTGCATACCTATGTGTAGGTAGATAAGAGCTTACTTCTGTAAATTGAAGTCTTTTATCTGCATTTGATTCCTATACAGAGACTTTAATTTATAGAAGTAGATAAATCAATGGGATGTCATCACATTAACATCTCACACAGAGACTGAGATACGGTCTGGTGACCGAGATTTGAATCACACCATTCCAGATGGTGGAATTTGAGTTTTTTTAAAATCTGGAATTAAGAATCTAATGATGACTGTGAATCTATTGTCAGTTAGAAAAACCCATCTGTTCACCTGTCCTTTTAGGGAAGAAAACTTCCATTCTTATCCAGTGATATCAAGATTCCATGAATGATTTTTTTTTTTAACAAAAAAAAACTCCTGCAAATACATTTACCTCTGTCTTAATTTATTTAGCAACCGACAGTTCAAACTGTTTGGTCATTTTCACTTCTAATCAAGTTGTGGCCGTTTCATGGTTGAAATAAAAAAAAATGCATGAATGGAACCACAGTTGTTCTCATAGGAACAATACATGCTCTGACATGTTTGAAAAAAAAACCTCATCTCACTTATGAGCCAGATATCAAAGCTGACCAGATCCTGATGCAGTGTACCATGAAAGTGAAATTCTTCACCATCTTATCTACTTGTGTTGCTATTTCAGGGAGCGATGGACTTGAACCTCCCAATCTCCTGAACACCTTTGAGAATTGCATCAAACTGACCCCTAGTGGCAGGAATGGACAGCATCAGCTTGGATTGATGCTCATAATTCAGGCTCAACAAATCTACTGGAGCATTTTGGGAATGTAACTCGTGGTGAGTGTGGCCACCTCTCTGTACTGTAGTGATACAGATTCCCAGATCCCGATTGTCCCAAATGGCTGACTGACAGTGTCGAAGTCCCTGGGCTGATATCGAATGATTCCTTGGCCATGCTGTGTCAGGATATCCTGACTGAATACTATCTCCCTTGCCCTGACTGAGAACAGTTTCCCTGAGAATTTGAGACGTGCCCATTTGGTCGAAACACATGTTTGTTGCCACAGCTGCTGACCAGCCCTTGACTGACTGCTGGTGATAACAATGCTAAGCTGCCTGTCTTATGCCTGTGATAAACACCAGGCAAGACAGGAGCACTGTGAGACATTAAGTTCTAGTTGAAACATCAAAGTGCAAAAATGTCAGGGAAGGGCAGAGATATTGCAGCATAACTCGTGTCAGGTGCTGAAAAGCTTGTAGAGTTCTTAGAGCAAGAATGTACTTTGTGGACAGGCAATTCTGCATCTTGATTTAGCATTTTTATTTAACTCTGGCTCATTTTGCGAGATTTGCAAATATATCTCGGTCTGGCTAGTGTGAGAATTGGCTTTCGGAATAATGTGCCACTGACTGTCATTCACAGTTGTATCCCACATCAGTGAATTGGTAATCTGATTAAGCGCTCAGGCCTTGGCATGAGAAAAATAAAGCAGACACATGCACACTTGTTTGATTAGTTGCTCTGCACTCAAATGAAAAACGTGTGTTGTATATGCCATATCCTTTCCTAGCTCACAGTGTTTCCAAAATCTCTAGTTCAATACATCCCAAGTCATCATCAAAGTCAACACTAGTGAATATTTCGATAGCTTCATCTTTTTTTTCTGAAATGCTATTTGTAATGAGGTAGTGTTGGCAGGCGATTTGCTTTTACTTCTGATGCCATGTGTGGATATTTGGGGATGGTGTTGGTGGGAAGGTGTGGCATTACCAGGGATGAGGCACTAACATCAGAGCAAGTGTTGAACATGCAAAAATGGACAGATTAACAGTTACCTTGGAACAAGCATATTTGGAGAAAGTTGGGTGAGAGTACTGAGAGAAAGCACTTTGGCGGCATGGTGGCTCAGTGGTTAGCACTGCTGCCTCACAACGCCAGGACCTGTGTTCGATTCTCGCAGACTGCCTGTGTGGAGTTTGCACATTCTCCCTGTGTCTGTGTGGGTTTCGTCAGGGTGCTGCCACAATCCAAAGAGGTGCAGGTTAGCTGATTGGCCATGTTAAATTGCCTGTAATGTTTAGGGAGGGGTAGATTAGGTGGGTTGTAGGTCTGGCTAGGATGCTCTGAGGTTTAGTGTGGACTTGTGGGGCTGAAGGGCCTGTTGAGCAGATGCTGGAGAATTCGAGATAACAAGGTGTAGAGCTGGATGAACACGGCAGGAAGGCTGACATCTCATGCCTAGACACTTCCTCAAGTTTTGATGAGACTGTTTTTAGAATTGGGTCAAAGAGACTATAACCAGTCCTGGAAACACAGCAAATGGAGCAAGATCCTACTCCTTACTCCAACAATCAGTTTAACATAGGGCCTTTAAATAAAGGACATACCAGATATTAAAACTGACGAGAATAAGTATTACACACTGATGTCAACCAAGTAGGCCAAGAAGCAATGCCATTATAGTGCTGGACTACCTTAAGTCCCAGTTACCTTCCATATTTTCCATCAGCCTGACTGTGTGCAAAGACTTGTAAATCACTGCTGTCAGTTTTTACTGTTCCCAAACTCCTGGGCTTCCTGACCAGGCCAAACAGTCAGTTTACACCAACACTTTTTCAGCACCTTTTCTATAAATCTCTCTTCGCAGTGAATGTAGATCATCGGAAATGTACCAATCGAATGAGGTAGGGCAGAGCTGACGTCACCAACAAGGCTCATGAACCAGCTCCACGACAAGCAGCGGGTCAGTGAGATTGCAGCAACAATTGGTACAGAACCGCACACTCAGAGAATGTCCCAGCACAGGGGAAGGTGCTTCAGCCTGTCACTGTCTGCATCAGCGATAATGTGAACTGCAGATGCTGGAGAATCCAAGATAACAAAGTGTGAAGCTGGATGAACACAGCAGGCCAAGCAGCATCTCAGGGGCACAGAAGCTGGTGTTTCGGGCCGAGACCCTTCATCAGAAAAGGGGGATGGGGAGAGGGTTCTGGAATAAATAGGGAGAGAGGGGGAGGCGGACTGAAGATGGAGAGAGGAGAAGATAGTTGGCTGTTGGTTTGTTCGCTGAGTTTGGCAAATGAATTGCAAACGTTTCGTCTCCAGTCGAGAAGACATCATCAGTGCGTAGCTGCTGCTGTGTAGGAGAAGATAGGTGGAGAGGAGGCAGTCAGGTCAAAGAGATGGGGATGGAGCCAGTAAAGGTGAGTGTAGGTGGGGAGGTAGGTAGGGGGTAGGTCAGTCGGGAAGGACGGACTGGTCAAGGAGTCGGGATGAGGTTTGTAGGTATGAGATGGGGGTGCGGCTTGAGGTGGGAGGAGGGGATGGGTGAGTGGAAGAACAGGTTAGGGAGGCGGGGACAAGCTGGGCTGGTTTGGGGATGCAGTGGCGGAAGGGGAGATTTTGAAGCTTGTGAAATCCACATTGATAACATTGGGCTACAGGGTTCCCAAGCAGAATATGAGTTGCTATTCCTGTAACCTTCAGGTGGCATTGTTGTGGCGCTGCAGGATGCCCAGGATGGACATGTCATTTGCAGAATGGGAGGGGGAGTTGTTTAGTGTGAACCGAGCATGGGTGATGTGCAGAGTTGTCCCCAAGCCTCCGCTTGGTTTCTCCGATGCAGCAGAGCCACAATGGGAACAGCGGATGCAGTATACCGTATTAGCAGATGTGCAGCCTGGGATTGAGATGAGGGGGGAGGGGTAGGGGAAGATGGAGCACTTTCTGCGGTTGCAGGGAAAAGTGCCAGGTGTGGTGAGGCTGGAGGAGAGTGTGGAGCAGACCAGAGAGTCATGGAGAGAGTAGTCCATCCGGAAGGCAGATAAGGGTGGGGACGGGGTGTGAGGGATGAGTTGCGCAAAATGTGGGAGACACGGTCGAGGGAGTTCTCGACCGCTGAGTGGGGGGAGGTTGCAGTCCTTGAAAAATGAGGACATCTGAGATGTACAGGGTGTGGAATTCCTCATCCTGGGAGCAGATCTGGTGCAATTGGGAAGAGGGGATGGCATTTTTGCAGGAAGGTGGGTGGGAGGAGGTGTATTCCAGGTAGTTTTGGGAGTCAGTGGGCTTAAAATGGATATTGGCTTCTAGGTTGTTGCCGGAGATGGAGACAGAGAGGTCCAGGAAGGAGGGAGAGGCGTTAGAGATGGTCCAGGTGAACTGAAGGGGGGGGGGGGGGGGTGGAAGGTGTCAGTGAAGTGAATGAACTGTTTGAGCTCCTCGTGGATGCATGAGGCGGCTTTGATGTAGCCATCACTGTAATGGAGGAAGAGGTGGAGTTGAGGGCCTGTGAAAGTATGGAAGAGGGATTGTTCCACATAACTTACAAAGAGGGAGGCACAGCTTGGGTCCATGCAGGTACCCATGGCCACCCCCTTTTGTCTGTAGGTAGTGGGAGGAGTTGAAAGAGAAGTTGTTGAGGGTGAGGAAGAGTTCGGCAAGGCGGATGAGGGTGTCAGCGGAGGGGGACTGGTTGGGCCTGTGGGAGAGGAAGAAGCGGATGACCTTTAGGCCATCTGTATTGGGAATGCGGGTTCATAGGGACTGGATGTCCATGGTAAAGATGAGGGTGTTGGGGACTGGGAAATTGTAAGTTTTGTAGGAGATGGAGAGCATGGGTGGTGTCACAGACGTAGGTAGGGAGTTCCTGGGCGAAATGTGAAAAGATGAATTCCAATGAGGTGGAGATCCGTTCGGTGGGGCAGGAGCAGGCAGAGATAATGGGTCAACCAGGGCAGGCAGGTTTGTGGATTTTGGGAAGGAGATAGAAACAGCCGTTGCAGGGTTGGGGAATGATGAGGTTGGAGGCTGTGGGTGGGAGGTCACCTGAGGTGATGAGGTTGTGGGTTGTTTGGTCGATGATGGTTTGGTGGTCGGGCGTGGGGTCATGATTAAGGGGGCAGTAGGAGGTGGTGTTGGAGAGTTGGCGTGTAACCTCAGCGATGTAGAGGTCAGTGTGCCATACTACAACTGTGCCTCCCTTGTCCATGGGTTTTATGGTGAGTTTGGGATTGGAGCAGAGGGCTGTACGTTCTGCAGGGAAGAGGTTGGAGTGAGTGCGAGGGGTGTAGAGGTCTGAGAGAGGGAGGGTCTGAGCTTGGGTAGGCTGGATTGTATTGCCTGGAGTTGCCGTCGCATTGCTGCGAGTGTGTGTTTCAGGAGTTGCAGGGAAAGATGCTTCTGAAGTGTCTTAATGTTCTGGATGTAGACATTGTCACATCTGGGGACAAATTGGGAAGGCTTGAATGTGGACTGTATTCCAATGGGGATGATCTGGTTCCTTAGGCAGGTACTAAGAAAGGTAACGTGGCTGTAGTACCTGGTTTGCTGCAGGATATGGTCGAGCAGTCTCAAGGCCGAATAGAGCAGTTTTTGGCCACTTTTCCAGGGTAATGGTGAGACTGCATTAGGCTGTGGGCACGATGAAATCAGAAGCCATCCAGAGATGATTGACTGAAGTGATTCTTTTGAGAAGTATTTGTCTTCAGAGGAAATCATGACCAGACTGGCCCTGGATTTATTGCACTTTAGGCGAATGACACATGATCTTGTTTTGAACGCAAAATATTCCGAGCAGTCTTTTCAAGTTGAATGCTGAAACAATATTTCCATTTGTGCACGAGATTACCACCAGTGGATGGACTGTAAAACTGGACAATATCTCAGTTAGACAATGGTGACTTGTTTATTTTACCCTTTCAAAGGATTGTGTGTTTATGGAAGTCTTTCCAGAGAGAGATGGAAGATAAGTTATTGAATATTCGTCAGGGAGTGGCAGACAGATTCATGACTAAGAATAACACACCAATTTTAGCAGGGGTGGAGAGGAACGTTTATTTGAGGCCACATCATTCAAGAGCTCACCACATGGCGAACTTGGTTTGATTTTTCTAATCACTTACTCCTGATCCAAGTTTTCACATGGCCATGAAGGCTCTCCCTTTCAGAATGATGGGTACAACTTCCAAATACGATTTTTAAACGACACTATGAAAATGCTCAGGAAAGCTTCATGGTTTTTCAGAAAGATCAGAGACATAGAACAAAGCTAAAATCTCAATAAAACTGCTTTAGTAAACAGATTGGGCTGAATATATGTCTTTAATAGTACAGATTACTTTTATTTGTACTGTTGAGATGACTTTTGTTGGCAAGACCTGCATTTCTTGCCTCTGTCTAATTTCCATTCAGAATATGATGGTGAAACCCAGGGACACTAACATATGTTACATGGAAATTGTGATCAGAGATAATGGGAACTGCAGATGCTGGTGAATCCAAGATAACAAAGTGTGAAGCTTGATGAACACAGCAGGTCAAACAGCATCTCAGGAGCACAAAAGCTGACATATTATGGAAATTGTGAGACTGCTTTTTCTGTTTTCAAAAATTAAGGTCAGAGAGCCATTCAGCAGAAAAACAGAACCTTCAGCTCACCATGTCTATTCCAATCAAAAAAACAGAACTACATTAATCACACTTATCTTGAAGTCGACACCCACTAGGCATGGCATTTTGAGTGCTCCTCCAGCTGCTTCAAAAAATGCTGCGTTATCTTTAATGATCTGTGACCTGAGCTGTGATTTGTCTTTTTCTTTCACATTATGCATGAACTGCATTTTGCAAATATATCCCATGACATCAAAGACAGCAATTAGCTCTATAGATCAATAATTTTTCTGGAAAATCAGACTTTTTTAAAAATTCATTTGGGATTCTAGTGTAGCTAGACCGGCATTAATTGACCTTGAAAACTTCCAGCTAGAAGTTCACCAAATTGGAAATGTAGTGGACACTGAAAAAGGTTACTTCAGAGTACAATGGGATCTTGATCAGATGGGACAATGGACCAAGGAATGGTAGGTAGATTTAATTTGAATAAATCTGAGGTGTTGCATTTTTGAAATCAAATTAGGGCAGAACTTGTACTCTAAATGGTAAGGCCCTGGGGAGTATTGCTGAGCAATGAGTCCTGGTGTGCAGGCGCTTGGTCCCTTGAAAGTGGATTCAGAGATAGATAGAATAGTAAAGAAAGCATTTAACATAGAGCATGGGATATTACAGTGCAGTACAGGCCCTTCGGCTCTCGATGTTGTGCTGAAATGTGAAACAATCTGAAGTCCATCTAAACTACAGTATTCCATTATCATCCATATGTTTATCCAGTGACCATTTAAATACCCTTAAAGTTGGGAATCTACTCCTGTTGCATTTGGTACAACTTGCCTTTATTGGCCAGTGCATTGCATGTAGATGATGGGAGGTCCTGTTGCGGCTGTACACTGGTTAGGCCACTTTTGGAATATTGCATACAATTCTCGCCTCCCTGCTATCGGAAGGATTTTGTGAAACTTGAAAAGGTTCAGAAAAGATTTATAAGAATGTTGCCATGGTTGGAAAGTTTGAGCTGCAGGGAGAAACTGAATAGGCTTTTGCCTGGAGATTCGGAGGCTGAGGGGTGACCTTACTGAGATTTATAAAGTCAGGAGGAGAATAGATAGGGTATCTAGACAAGGTGTTTTCAGCGGGGTCAGGGAGTCCAAAATTAGAGGGTGCCAGTTTAAGGTGAGCTGGAAAAGATTTAGAAGGAACCTCAGGGGTAACTTTTTCACAGAGAGGGAGGTGAGTGTGTGGAATGAGCTGCAAGGAGAAGTAATGGAGTTTGGTACAATTACAACATTTGAAAAGATGGGTATGTGATTAGGAAAGGTTTAGAAGGATATGTGTCAAAAGCTAGCAGATGGGACAAGATTTATTAGGTATATGTAATTGGTATGGATGAAGTGAACTGAAGCCTCTGTTTCCATTCTTCACAACTTTCTGACTCTATGATTTGGTGAATTTCTGATGAATAGTTAGACACAGGATATTTGTCACTGGAAGTTGATTATCTCATTGAATATCAAGGTGGGCCTTTTGGATTGCCTCCTGTTGGAGATAATTCCTGCCCGGCAACACTGAAGAACTGTTCTTGTAAGCCATTCATCAGCTAAACCTGAATAGTGCCACATATTTTGGAATAACGACATAGACTACTGCAGGAACTGAGGACTGTGAAGCGGTGCTGAGGAATATGATCTGTTAGTTTGTGAGCATTCACAATCTTGGCTTGAACAGAAACATTCTCTTTGAAAATGCATATTCGTGTGGCACGAACATGGAACCAGATCATGGAAACAGCTCTGGAGGGAAGTGGGGATCCAGAACCGGCAGGAAAACAAATACATTCTCAAAGTGTGTGCATGGGAAGAAGGAGTCTATTCTTCTTTTGAGGAATGACACCATAACAGATAAAATATTTTATTCTAATGAAGGGAAAGCTGTATCCATTTTATTGGTTTCGTTAAAATAATGGCGATAAACAGCTGGAATAAACTTGCACTGACCATTTGAAAAATCCTGTATGTCTTCAGAGATAGCTGGGCTGTCCTCGGCTGAGTAAGTGCTGATACTGTCTGAGTGATGCTGTTTTGAAACACATTCTGAGCACACTTGATGGAACCGACAAACAAGTACCATTGGCCAGTACTTCAGAATACATCAGACCTTTCATGGCTGCTCCCACACAGAACCATACAATTGAGAAAAGGCCCATTGAGACTACACGACCAGGTGATGATCCAAATGCTTTTATTGTTTGGGATGTTACCTGCCTCAACCACCCTCCGAAGCAGTGCAATCCAGACACCAACTAGCCTCATCACAAATAGGACAAACACCTGCTGACAGAATCGGAAGTCCATACCGAAAAAAAGCTTTGGAATATTGTGAGAACAATGAGCACAGTGTTCTGCACTTTCACTCTTTAGTGTTTTAGCTCATGTTCCAACATCATTTGAAGTGAGATCAGAGTAACTTGCCATGCCACCCATGTTACTTCACTCATTGTGGCATTATGGACCCTGAACAAAAATGTGATCAATGCAAATTGGAGACAATCCTGCACTGGTAATGTCCTCGACTCGACAATGGGGAAATCAGTCTCTGAAAGTAGTCATTCAAGTCACTTGTCATCCTGGATAGGCACTAAATTGCTGTTCCTTGACTATAATGTATTGAAAAAAAAATCCTGGAATCCCGAACAAACAGCTCTGTGTGCACGTCTGCAGCATTTGGATTGGAAGTGTTTCAGGAAGGTAGCTCGCTGTTACTTTCTCCAGAGCTATTGGTGATGACAAATAAACTCAGCCTTTGCGAGTGCCTGCTAAAACCCATGGTTGAGTGTGTCCTATTAAACATATCGAGATATTTTATGTTTTCAAAGTTGAGCCCAAAGACTCAGAAAGGTAAGACTTTGCTGGATGAGTGTAACCCCAGCGAAATCAGGAGCATGGTATGACATTGAGTTAAGGATCCACATTGTTTTCAATAAGAGGACTGATCGTGCGATATCAGTGCCACTGAGTTCAAACTTTTCATGGCAATTAATCTCAATGTAACATGCCATCGATACTTGGGATCTTTATTAAAGAAACTTTGCAATGTCTCCTTTAATGACCATTCACAAATACTTGAAGGTCAACTCAAATGGCAGCTTCACTGTTCTGATTCAGATCAGACAAATTGTGACAGTGAAAAGTAAAAAAAGAAATGCTGGAATAAAAATTATCCTGTCTAGCAGCATCTGCAATATGACTTTTTCAGAACAGATTCATCACAGACCAGATCTGTTAACTCAAAATCTGTCTCCAGATGTTGCCTCATATATTGTGTTTCTCCACTAACTTCTATTTCAGGTTTCCTTAATCTCCAGAATTTTGCTTTTCTGGATAGGTCTCGATGTTGAACTTGGTTATATATGGACAATATCGTCCATTCCTGATTCTGTGAGAGCCATTGGGCTGGTTACACGTGTATTACACCAGTGTCTGTTTCTTTATTAAAAAACATTTTATGAAAATCGTCCTCAAAGCATGAATTTTAGGAAATTGATTTTGATTGAAAATAAATTTCCGAGGCAGCTGCACTTGATGAGACAACAGAAATAGCTTACTCCTGATGGCACAATCCGTGCCCGTCACTGAAAGTGTTTCCCCTCAGGCTCTGAAGCCTTTTCATACAAATCTCAGAATAATTACACCAAAGATGGAGGTCCCTTGGCCCATCATCTCTGCACCAGCTAGGGGTGAACTATATCCCTGCTATTATGATCCTGTAAAATCCCTATACACCAAATATTTTGAAATCCTGAAATGTCAGCTTTTCTGCTCTGAAGATGCTGCTTGGCCTGTTGTGTTCATCCAGCTCTAAACCTTGTCATTTTGAAATCTTTGTCTACTTTTAGTTCTGAATATCCTGTGCGTATATGAACAATTTTATCATTCTGCATACCCCATGATTAAACAGTGTTTGCATAAAATATAATTTCCTATTACATTTAAATTTATCATGGTGTGTTCATATTGTTGTTTGGCATTCCATCTCCCAAATACAATCTGTTTCCTTGCTCTGCATTACATTTCATTCCATCTGTCAGAATAAGTGCTAGCTAAATACTGATGACATTGGGATATCACTGTACTCCTCTCCAGTCTCTACAGCCACTGCCCCCATTCCTCTCTGTCTCTGAACCAATGTCACATTCATTCTGTCCCTGGCTCTTTAGTCCATGCTCTTTAATGAACAACATGATTGTACACACCACATTTGATTTTAGTTTTGGTCAATTGAATCAAGAAATGTAAATGTTACTGCTTTAAAGCACATAAACTGCAATGAAGAACTTTGTATCTTCAACATACAATGTTGTTTTATTACAACAATGAGAAATCTACACTTTCTCTGCAAGGCCAACCCAATTTTGCTCAGCATTTTTTTTTGTACAATCAGCACAGTAATGACATTTTGCTTGTCTTTTTTGGGGGGCGTAGTGTATTGATGCAGGTGGTTACAGCATTGCACATGGACAACAAGGCAGAGCCACTTAACCTGCAAAATGAAAACATCCATCATTTTCCCTCACCACTACATCTTTAGAGCAATTGGTGATGGAATATACGACAAATAGCCAACAATGTTAACATCCAATCCAGCCCAGTTTCAATTGTGAACCGAAGGTTCACTGAAGGTGTATTGAAAGGGGTTAACTGGAACTATTTGTTCAGTGCCTGTGATTGATGTCAGTCTCTATGGATTCTAATTGCGTCACAGGAAGCTTTCCCTCTCCTATAACTAAGGCGCTCTGTTCAATGTCTTATCCCATACTATAAGCGAGAACATCAGCGACAGCACTAACAGGGATCGGCAGCTGCAGAGAGAGAGGGCGGAGAGATCAGAATCTGAGAACAATAGACTGGAATGTTGCAACAATGGATCAGAATCTGAGAACAATAGACTGGAATGTTACAACAATGGATCAGAATCTGAGAACAATAGACTGGAATGTTGCAACAATGGATCAGAATCTGAGAACAACAGACTGGAATGTTACAACAATGGACCAGAATCTGAGAACAATAGAGTGGAATGTTGCAACAATGGGCAGGGGTTTATTCTCGGGTCTTTATTATCTTACCGCATCTTGGTCAACGTTACCACTTTGAATACTATGTGTACTGATGATTATTCAGGCTGGTTACTATCCCATTCTCGCTGTTGTTGGTGTTCCTGGTAAGCCTTTCTATCTCTGTCCAGTCACTACTTCCGCAAGGCATATACAACTTTGTTGCCGTTTCTGTTACCTGTATTTGGAAAAGATGGAAACAATTATCTTCAGTTTGAATTAAAACCTCGCTTCATTGTCCATGAATTTCAGACTCATCCTTCACAAGCATCTGAGAACAAGGCTTGTTCACAACATTGAGGGCCTTTTTTGATTTATGTCTTACTATTGTCTCCATCACCAAACTTGTCCAATACCAGCTCCAGAATATCTGCACTCTCCCCCTCTGCCTCTGCACTGTGGCTTGATAAACCATGATCTCTGCGTTGGTAAAATTAAGACTTTATGGTTCTAGCTGTCTTCTGACCAGTCTTCCAAGTTACAAATAATTTGATCACACCCCTGTTCTTGTTTTCAAAGTAACTAGTGATAGGGACACCATGTTAGAGTAGTTAAGTCACTCTGGAGGTAATGCAGAGACACTGGTTATTACATGATAGATACTGTTTCAAATCCTACCACAACTGGTGGTTGGACTTTCATTCTAATGATAAGAATTGTAACCAAGGCCAATTTCACTCATAGCAACCATAAAACCAGCAGCAATTTGTCAAAAAACCTATCTCATTTCACTGATCTCCTCTGGTAAAGAAATCTAACATTATTACCCGGGCTGGATTAAGTGTGAATTCAGACCCACAAAATGTGTTTGGCTTCAAACTGCCTTGTAGAATGGTCACAGCTAAAGGTAATTAATGATGGTCATCAAATGCTTCTTTTACCAATGATTTCGTCATCCTGTGAAATGTATTTTTAAAAAAAACAGTAAAACCAAAGAAAGAAATGTGTCAGAGATCTGAAACAAAAATAAAACAAAGTGCTGAGGAAAGTGAACAATTTGGCAGGCTCTGATGAAATAAAAGCAGAGTTAACATTTCAAGTCGACTGAACAAACATCAGAGCTGAAATCTGCTGGCAAATATTGTGATTTATGCTGCTGACAGGGATATTTGTTTGAAGGGGGAAGGAATGAGTTGAATAAATTGAGAAAGAGACAGCGAGAGAAAAATATAAGCAAAAAAAGGGATTGTTGATGATCAGGTGGGACGGAAATAAAATGTGAAATTAATTACTTTTTTTGCCAGTTCCCATATTCCTGAATATCATGCCCATGTAGATATACTTCTAAGTCCCTGCTTAAAGTAAGCTGTGTCACCTCAGTCTGTCTTTCCTGAATGTGGGCATCTTCTTTGTGCATTAATGGTTTGTGGGTGTGACTGGCTGGGCCAGCATTTACTTCCCTTTCCTCGATGCCCTTGAGAAGGTGTTTGTGAGCTTTTTTCTTGCATCTCGACCGTACACATGCTGTGTATTGCTGGTAAATAGGTCTGTCCTGTGTCATTTCTGTGAGACTTTGTGGTGGTTGATATATGTGAGTGGCTGGTTTGGTCATTCCAAATGGCAGTTGAGAGGTAACCACATTGCTGTTGGTCTGGAGTCACATGTAGGCCAGGCCAGGTAAGGCTGGCAGATTTCCTTCCCTGACGGCCATAAGTGAGTCAGGTGGTTTTTTTCCCAATGATCAACGATGGCTTAATAATTTCATCATTCCAGGTATTTCAAAGAATTCAAATTCCACAATCTGCCGTGGCAGGATTTGAATTGGGGTGTGTGTCGTGACCTGGGTCCTTGGATTAATAGTCTAGAAATAATTCCACAAGGCCATCTCATCCCCAACATCCCCTGTCAACTCCAGCAGCAATAGTGGTGTTGCTGTTACTGTGACTGTGGTACAGAAAATTGTGCAATTACATTGTCAACTGCTTCTATTCAGTGTGGGCACATTAAAATTTCAGTTCATTGTGATTGTGCAGAGATATAACAGTTTATCAGCCAGGAAAATAAACTAAGGAGACGAAGGCATTTTCAACACTGAAAGAGTGCGCCATGTATGCACCAGGGAGAGGCCAGTACTGACAGTGGCCATCAAGTGAACTGGTTTCATTCCAGAACTTCCTCAGAGATAATAGGAACTGCCGATGCTGGAATCTGAGATAACAAGGTGTCGAGTTGGATGATCACAACAGGCCAGGCAGTATCAGAGGTTTAGGAAAGTTGATGTTTCAGGATTTGAAAATATTAGGTGTATATTCCTACTAGCAGGTTTGCTGGTGTCACTCAGGAGGATTGAAATTAGCTTGGCAGTGGTGTGGGAATCAATGCAAAATGAATGGACTGAAAGGGAACTAGAGAATAGGGCCAGTAAGACTCAGAGAAAGAACAGACTGGGAGTGGTTGCTGATCAAAGCGGATCTAGTAGATTGAAGGTCACCAGTTTCAATGCAAGAAGTGTAACAGGGAGGGCAGAAGAACTTAGAGCTGGGATTCGTACTTAGAACTATGATGTTGTTGCTATTACAGAGACTTGGTTAAGGGAGGGACAGGATTGATAGTTTAACGTTCCAGGATACAGGTGTTTCGGGCAGGATTGAGGCAGGTAGATAACGGGTGGGGGAGTTGCACGACTTGCTAAGGTGAATATCACAGCTGTACCATGGGATGACACCTCGGATGGCTCATACAGCGAGGCAATATCGGTAGAGCTCAGGAACAGGAAGGGTGCACCCACAATGTTTGGGGTTTACTCTAGGCCCCCCAACAGCAAGTAGGAGATAGAAGAACAGATACATTGCCAGATTTTGGCAAGCTGTAAAAGTAACAAGGTTGTTGTCGTGGGTGATTTTAACTCCCCATATATTGACTGGGACTCACTTGGTGTTTGGGGCTCGGACGGGGCAGAGTTTGTAAGGACCATCCAGGAGGGCTTTTTGAAGCACGATGTCGACAGTCCATCTTGGAAAGGGGCCGTACTGGACCTAATATTGGGGAATGAACCTGCCCAGGTGGTCGATGTCTCAAGAAGGGAATAACTCAAAGACTGTGATCACAATTCAGTAAGTTTAAGGGTCCTGATGGATAATGATAGTTGTAGTTATCGAGTGAAGGTGTTAAACTGGGGCAAGGCTAATTATAACAATATTAGGCAGGAACTGAAGAATGTAGATTGGGACAGATGTTTGAGGGCAAATTCACATCTGGTATGTTGGAGGCTTTCAAGTGTAAGTTGCTGGGAACTCAGGACAAGTATATTACTGTAAGGATGAGGGGTAAGTACAGCATGTTTAGGGAACCTTGGATAATGGGAGATATTGTGAGCCTAATTAGAAAGAAAAAGGAAGCATTTATTAAGGCCAGGAGGTTGGGAATATACGAAGCGAGGGTGGATGAAAAAGAAAGATGAAAGAAATTTAAACGAGGAGTCAGGGCGGCTATAAAGGGGTCATGAAAAGTCATTGACCAACAAGATTCAGGAAAATCCCATATATCCATACAAAGAGCAAGAGGGTAGCCAGGCAGAGGGATGGCCCACTCAAGGACAGGGAAGGGAATTTATATGCGGAGCCAGAGGAATATGGCGAGGTATTAAATGAGCACTTTGTGTCAGTATTTACCATAAAGAAGGACGTGGTGGATGATGAGTCTGGGGAAGGGTGTGTAGATAGTTTGGGTCATATTGAGATCAAAAGTGTGGCGTTCCTCAGGAATCAGTGTTAGGACCTTTGCTATCTGTAATATATATATGTAAATGATTTGGAGGAGAATATAACTGGTCTGATTGGTAAGTTTGCTGATGACACAAAGGTTGTTGGAATTGCAGACAGCGATGAGGACCGTCGAAGGACAAAGCTGAATATCGATAGGTTGGTGACTTGGGCAGAGAATTGGCAGATGGAGTTCAATCCGGAAACATGTGAGGTAATGCATTTTGGAAGGTCTCATCCAGCTGGAAAATATCCAGTAAATGGCAGAACCCTGAAGAGCACTCATAGGCAGTGGGATCTGGGTGTCCAGGTATACAGGTCACTGAAAGTGGCTACGCAGTTGGAAAAGGTAGTCAACAAGGCATATGGCATGCCGGCCGTCATTGGCCTGGGCATTGAGTATAAAAATTGGCAGGTAATGTTGCACCCTGTCCTGTCTCAGAGACCATTGAAGAGTTCAACACGGGTCTGGAGTCACTTTTAGGACATACCAGGAAAGGACAGTAGATTTCCATCCTGAAAGTACATTGTTGAAGCACATTGGTTTTTACAATCGATATTGGCTTCAAGGCCCACTTTTGCTGACACCAGATTTGAAATTTTGATATTTTGTTAATTGTCTTAACTACCTTGGCTGCCAAAGCATTGCCTGGTCTGGATTAGTAATCTAATGATATTTCCACAGCAACACCATCTCCACATCGGGAACTATCAGAAACCACCCTGAGCAGGTTATTTCTGTGCTACTTGACAGCTCTGTCAAAAACAACTTCCAACAATTCGACCACCCTGATGAAACTGAGGGTGTGGCAGTTGGTCAGATTGTAACTATTCTCCTCTTAGGGGACTGGGCACAGCTGAGTGATTTTCCACATTGCCAGGTAGGTGTCAGAGTTGGGGCTGGAATGAAACAGCTTCCCCAGGGGCACGGCTTGTGCAGCACAAGCCTTCAGTCCCATTGCAGGAACAGCGACAGGGCCAGTTATCTTTTTCGTGTCTTTAGTTTATCATCTTTTTCTTGGTATCATGTGGAGTGAATTGAATTGGTTGAAGACTGGCATCTGTGATTTTGTAGGGTGTCATGATGAGGGTGAGCTAAGTCATCCACTCAATACTTCTGGCTGAGGATGGTGCAGATACTACATCCTTGACTTTTGTACTGATGTGGAGGGCTGTTCCATTGTTTCGGATGGGGATATTTGTGGAGCCCTCTCCTCCAGGGAGTTGTTTAACTGTCAATCGCCATTTGTGACTGGTTGTGGCAGGACTTCTGGTCTGTTGGTCTTGCAGTCACTTTGCCCTGTTTGTCATGTGTTAGTTCTGCTGTTTGGAATGCAAGCAGCCAAATCTGGTATTGAAAATGGGCTGGTGTCAGTTTTTGGTTCAGATGGTTCTGACCCCGGTGTGTTTGCCTGCACTCGTCACTGAACCATCGATCAGCTTGATGGTAACCACAGACTGAGGGATTATCCGGGACAAAAAGTTACAGATTGTGGTTGAATTCAATTCTGCTTCTGCTGTTGCTGTGGTTTACATCACCACATGAATGCCCAGGTTTGAGCTGCAATATGTGCAGTGTCATTGTACGGCCTGTCCCCCAGTTCAGTCCGAGTCCCCATCGCTCCTGTACTCAGTGGCATACTCTGGGTTCTGATATGGTAACACTTCTACTTTATTGTTCTTATTCTTCTGAGAGTCTCTCCATGATTTCAGGCTACCAATTTGTCACATTCCTCAAGACACATTTAACATATTCATCTGAATCTTTTCCCTTCCCCCAGTGAAATCTTCTGTTTTTAAAGTGAATGTGCTTCTCCCTGTTTCTCTGCCTGACCATGATTAAGTGCTCTGTAGTGCCAGTGATGCCAGCCTTAACCAATAAATGAGTGCACCTTGCTGTGCCATTCACTTCCCAGTGTATGGTGCTCCATGTTGGACAGGGCGTTTGTGCAGCTTTGACACACACTGTTAGAATTTATTTGAAAATAGAAATTGCAGAAGAAACTAAGCAGGTCTGGCAGCAGCTATGGAGTCACAGCAAAGTTCATCTGTCGGATCCAGTGACACTTCTTCAAAGCTCTCAGTTTCATCAGCAACTTTTGTTTTTGTTTCAGATTTCCAGCGTCCACAGTTCTATGTTTTGTTGAAAATTTATTTTGTGCTGATTCATTTCTGGAGAAAGTCAGCAGTTCTGGATGCATCTGTGGAGACAGAGAAACAGAGTTAAGGTTTCAAGTCCAGCGTGAGCCTTCTTCAGAACTGAAAAGGATTGGAAAATACCTTGACAGAGGTGGAGGATGAGTGACAGAAAACAGAGGGCGTATTGTACAGTGCAAAAGACAAATGGACGTTTAGTTGTAGTGAAAGAGAAACAGATGTAGAATGGGAGTAAATACAGGTGTGAATGGGAGAGATGGGTTCCTTCCATTCAGTGCAAGATAAACAAGACACAAACATGACATGGTCACAGGGAGACCGGGAGGGAGAACGTACGAAAAATGGAGAACATTCCCAATGGTGTCAGGCTGTGAAGTTATGGAATTGAATATTAAGGCCTACAAGCTATAAAGCACAAAGCATAAAATGAGGTGTAACTCGAGCTTGGGATGCCCTTCATTGAAGCATTGCAATAACCCAGGAGCAAAATGTTAGCATGGGAACAAGGTATATTATCGAAATTGGAAGCAACGAGGAGGTTAGGGTTATTCCTACAGACAGAGTGGAAGTGTTTGGCAAAGCAGTCTCTCTTTGGTCTCGCCAGTGTAAAGCAGGCAGCATTGTGAGCAGCAATGACAGTAGACTGGATTGAAAGAGGACAAGTGAAATGCTGCTTCTCTTGGAAGGTGGGTTTTGGGTTGCAGAGAAAGGAGGAATGAGTCTGCGATCTTTTCAAATATCCGGCTTTATTTCATCTTCAATATTGACAACATTGTTGTACATTGGGACCTCTGCAGCAACAGCTTTCATTGTGCTTCTTAGACTTTTAAAACCTCAATTTACTCACAGGCTGTTCCCAACATCCTTAACTACAGGGTCTAGGCAACAATTTGTTTGTCATGTGCGCTCCTGTATGCTTTAAACCGATTTCCTTCATTTCAACCGCACTTGCAAGTCTTCAGTTTGTATTATAATTTGTAAATTTAACCCTTGTTATGCTGTAGCTTAATCAAATATTTTTTCAATATACTCCACCACTTCCCCTCTTTAATACTCTGGACCTCCATTCATAAAACTAAGGACCCACTGAGCCTTGTTCAAAATATTTTTCATTGCCCCATCACCTATAATTTCCTGATTTCTGTGTCTCTCTCTCCTTAAACTGTGGGGTGATATTTGCCAGTCTTCTGGGACCCTCCCTGACTCCAGTGATTCCTGAAAGATCACCAGCAAAGCCAAACAAACTCGTCCGCTATCTCCTTAGAACTATGGCACGCAGTTCATCTGATCTGGTTAATTTATCTACCTTCAGATCTTTCAGCTTCCCCAGCACCTTCTCCTTACTGATGGTTACCTCACTTACCTCTGCTTCTGATTCGCTTTATGTTCTGGCTGGCTGCTGGTGTCTTCCACCGTGAAGACTGATGCATAGTCCCCAATCAGATACTCTACCATTTCTATGTTTCCCATAACTACTCCAGCCTCATTTCCAGCAGTCCCGTGTTTGGTCCTGCTTCCCTCTCTTCCTTGTTATATATCTAAAGACCTCTTCCAACCTTCTTTTATATTATTAACAAGCTTGCCATCATATTTCATCTTCTCCTCCCTATTGTTTTTATCATTTACCCTAAGATGGAATGTCAAGTCTCAATAATCCTTTGGATTTCCAATAGTCTTCACCACTTTGAACGCTTTCTCTTTTGCTCTTATGCTGTCCCCGACCTCCTGTATTACCGACAGCTGCCTTGTCCTCCCTGAGTATGCTTCTTCTCCCTTGGGAGGAATTTAAAATGTGCCTTCGAATTATCCCAAGAAAGTCCTGCCATTGCCGCTCCACTGTTTTCCCTGCTCGGCTTCCCTTCCCATCAACTCTGGCAACATCCTTCCTCCTTTATAGTGATGTTCCTCCATTATTATCACATCACATCCACAAATGAGCAATAGATCTAACTGAAAGAGGGAGGTTTGAGAGATTTACCGGGGAATTTTGAAGGATTTATTAACAAGATATAAATAGAAAGGGAGACTGAAACAGAGAGGGAATATGGATTAAGAGGTGTAAAAATAGATTATTGACAGAAGTAAATGTACTTCGCTATTTTGGCAATTTCTGTGTGCTGTGTTCCTCAGTACAATGAAGGTACAACAGAGTAACATGTTCGCATTCTCTGTCTGATGCCAGAACTTTTATCTACACTAATATGACAGACGCCAGCCATTGACAGAACCCAGCAGGTCAGTATATTTATTTCCTTGCAGTGTGTTAATTAATTCAAATAAGGTACGACACACAAAGCAGAAATTTATAACACACAAACTGATAAGAATGAGAGAGGAGAGCATAGAAACCCAGAGAGGGGAAATTCTTGAGAGAATGGGAACAGAACACATCAGCTGAGAATCAAACAATGTTTAAATGTTTTATAAATTTTGTACATCATCTGCATCATATTTTGTGAACTATGTCTCAGTTGTTAACTCTGAATGTCTTGTGCATACATGAACAGTCTTTTCTATCTGCACACACTGACAGAGAACATATCAAATCATTTCTCCTCTATTCCAAACTATTATGTTTTGTTTACATTGTCACTCGCCATTCCTTCGGACAAGGATATTCTTTTTCCTTCTCTGCATTTTATTTTATTCTGACTATAAGATGATATTGGTGTCTGGGGGATATTGCTTTACTCCTGCCCAGTCTGCATTTCCTATTCTCCTATTCCTTTCTGTTTGCTAACCAATCACATAGATGCTGTCTCTGACTCTTTAATCCCAATAAACACGGCAATTGGAAATGTAATGCTTACTTTTAAGCTCAGGCCAAAGGAAATGGGAAAGAAAATGTGTATAAACTGTGAAAAAATGATTGCAACTTGAGAGGGAAATTATTGAATGTATTGTGTTAAAGATAAAATGTTGCCTTATTAGGGCAATGAGAGGAAAGTTCAGCGTTTCCTGTCTTTCTTCAGGGCAGTTGTGTCCAGAGACAGGGCTTACTTTGGCACTTATAGTGGAGGAGGCTTCAGCGCAGTGAAAACCTCTTGAATGGCTCTTAGGAATGTGGTTACACCGAACGCCTCATGTGGATAACACAATAGAGTCATCGAGCCTGTGAAAAGAAATCTTCACCTTTCTCCTTTATGCCTAACAGTGTGAGAGTAATTGGAGATGAGCACTCAGACCAATAGCAGGCAATGTCAGCTTCCCACCCAGACCAGGTATTCATGTTACATTTAAAGTGTCAGTGTGAAAGGGGTTAACTGGAGCTGTTTGTTCAGTGAATCAAATTAATGTCTGTCCCCATGGATACTGACTGTGTCACTGGAGGGTTTCCCGCTTCTATTAATAAGGGGTTTCTTTCAATGTGTTATCACATCGTATCAGTGGCTGTGTCATCCTCAACACGATTGGGATCAGCAGCTCCAGAGAGTGGGGAGATCAGAATCTGTGACTAGCAGATTGGGATGTTCCAATATTGGATCAGAATGTGAGAACAGTGGAGTGGAATGTTACGACAACGCACCAGAATCTGAGAGGAATAGATTGGAATATTCCAACAATGGACAGGAGTTTATCCGTTGGCCTTTACTGGCTTACTTTCAATTGGATACCATTAACATTGCTCATAGAAGCTGTTCTGATAATTATTCAAGCAGGTTACTATCCCATTCTCGCTTTTCTTGGTGTTCCTGGTAAGTTTCTCTGTGTCTTTCCATTTATTAATTCTGTAAGTCTTTGTGAACAGCATCTCGATTTCTATTTTCTGTATTTGGCAAAGATGGAAACTATTGTATTCACTTTCAGTCACAAACTCAATTCTTATGCCACAGCTTCACTTACAAACATCTGAGGATGAAGAAAAGTATTCATAACCACCATTGGCCCATTTTGCCCAGAGCTGATCTGTATCATAATATTCATTTTATCACCAATAATATCCCCAGTCTTCACTTCTGCCTCAGTGCTGTTTATGAATAAATCATAATCTGCTCCTTTCCAGTTGCAGTTCTCTTCTGGCCACACTTGCAGTTACTATAATTTTGACTGGAGACTGATTCTTGTCTCTCCCTGGACCTATGTCAGTTGCAAAGTGTGAAGACAGTTTGATTCTAAAATGAGGTGGTTACAGCTTTGTGTCACTGGTTTCAGCATAACCTGTCAATGGTCGTCAAATGACAGTTTCATTGAACTGTTTAGATTCTAGAACTCTCCGAGCAGGAGTGGGTGCCATGTCCATCATCTCCTAAGTGCAGTGCTCCAATGTATTCGCTTGGTGACAGAGGCATCTCTTTTCACCTCACCCCCACTGACCCACTGCTGGATGGGATACATTACTCTGTCTCCACTGAAGAAGATACAGAAAATCTTCCAGAAATTCCGCAGGGCAGAGTGAATGTGAAAATGAGTAACTGTAGGAGATTAGAATTAACAAAGAAGAATTGCTCAAAACTAATTGAACTGAAGTTTGATACGTTGCTCTGGTACATCCCAGAGTAGACACAGAGGTGGTAATAGAGCTAGTGAAAGAGTTACAGGGTCAGACAGCTCTTCAGCCCAACCAGTCCATTTCAACCATAATCCCAAACTATCCTCGTTCCACCTGCCTGGGATTGACCAGCCTTGGAGGGCTGAATTTTCTTTGTTTTTTGATCTATGTAAATTCCCTTCTAAGTTGTTCCCCTCTCAGCTTTGAATTTAGCACTTGACTTTTGGCCTCCTCCCCACCCCCCCATCCCCCCCCCCCCCACCCCGCAGAGAAATGGACTTTGGTTATTCAGAATATTCATGGAATTGAAGTTTTATAAACCTCTGTCATGTCACCCCTCAGCCTCTGACACTCGAGGGGAAAACCTTTCAAACTATTCGGCCTCTCCATACAGTTCAAACCCTCCAGTTGAGGAACATCCTTGTAAATCTTTATTTCTGCACCCTCTCAAAAATAACAACTTCCTGCCTTGAGCAGAGCCAACCGATATGTGCGCAGTATTCTTAAAGTGCCCTCATCAATGTCCTGTACAGGAGCAACATGCCATCACAACCCCTGTACCCAATGCTCTGACTGATTAGGGCAATCATGACAAATGTGTCCTTCCCTACCCTGTCTCACATGCTACTCCACCTTCAAGGAACTAAGTGAGTGCACTAAAGGTCTCTTTATTCAGCAACAGTCCCCAGGGCACCAGCATTGACTGTATAAGACCATAAGATGATAAGACATAGGAGTGGAAGTAAGGCCATTTGACCCATCAAATCCACTCTGCCTTTTAAATCATGGCTGATGGGCATTTTAACTCCACTTCCCTGCACTCTCCCTGTAGCCCTTGATTCCTTGTGCAATCAAGAATTTGTGGAGCTCTGCCTTGAAGGCATCCAACGTCCTGGCCTCCGCGGCACTCCGTGGCATTGAATTCCACAAGCACACCACTCTCTGGCTGAAGAAATGTCGTCTCATTTCAGTTTTAAATTTATCGCCTTTAATTTTAAGGCAGTGCCCACGTGTCAAAGAACAAAGAACAAAGAAAATTACAGCACAGGAATAGGCCCTTCGGCCCTCCAAGCCTACGCCAATCATAATCCTCTGTTAGCGAGTTTTGAGAAGATTTGTAGCTCAAGTTGAGTTTCTGGATGTGAGTTTGCTTGCTGAGCTGGAAGGTTAGTTCTCAGACGTTTCGTCACCATTCTAGGTAACATCATCACTGAGCCTCCGATGAAGCGCTGGTGTTATGTCCAGCTTTCTGTTTATCTGTTTAGGTTTCCTTGGGTTGATGATGTCATTTCCTGTTCTTTTTTCTCAGAGGATGGTAGATGGGCTCCAAATCAATGTGTCTGTTGATGGAGTTCCAGTTGGAATGCCATGCTTCTAGGAATTCTCACGTGTGTCTCTGTTTGGCTTGTCCGAGGATGGATGTGTTGTCCCAATCAAAGTGGTGTCCTTCCTCATCTGTATGTAAGGATACTAGTGATAGTGGGTCATGTCGTTTTGTGGCAAGTTGATGTTCATGTATCCTGGTGGCTAGCTTTCTGCCTGTTTGTCCATTTGATTGTCCATTTGTCCTGTTTGATTGGGACAACACATCCATCTGAGGACAAGCCAAACAGAGACATGCTCGAGAATTCCTAGAAGCATGGCATTCCAACTGGAACTCCATCAACAAACACATTGTTTTGGAGCCAATCTACCATCCGCTGAGAAAAAGAACAGGAAATGACATCACCAACCCAAGGAAACCAAAACAGATAAATAGAAAGCGGGACATAACACCAGCGCTTCATCGGAGGCTCGCTGATGATGTTACCTAGAATGGTGACGAAACGTCTGAAAACTAACCTTCCAGCTGAGCGAGCAAACTCACATCCAGAAGATCCTCTGTCTGACATGTCATCTATTTTCTAACGGTCTGGGTCCATTTTCTCCCTGCCCATCCATACACCTGTCCAAATATATCTGAAAAGACGCTAACATGTCTGCGCCTACCACCTCCGCTGGCAACGCATTCCAAGCACCCACCAACCTCTGTGTAAAGAACTTTACACGCATATCTCCTTTAAACATTCCTCCTCTCACTTTGAACTCATGACCCCTCGTAATTGAATCCCCCACTCTGGGTAAAAAGCTTTTTGCTATCCACCCTGTCTCTCCCCCTCATGATTTTGTAGACCTCAATCAGGTCCCCCCTCAATCTCTGTCTTTCTCACGAAAATAATCCTAATCTACTCAGCCTCTCTTCATAGCTAGCACCCTCCATACCAGGCAACATCCTGGTGAACCTCCTCTGCACCCTCTCCAAAGCATTTATATCCTTTTGGTAATATGGCGAACAGAGCTATACACAGTACTCCAAATGTGGCCGAACCAAAGTCCTATACAACTGCAACATGACCTGCCAACTCTTGTACTCAATACCCTGCCCAATGAAGGAAAGCATGCCATATGCCTTCTTGACCACCCTATTGACCTGTGTTGTCACCTTCAGGGAGCAATGGACCGAAACACCCAGATCTCTCTGTTCATCAATTTTCCCTCGGACTTTTCCATTTACTGTATAGTTCGCACTTGAATTTGATCTTCCAAAATGCATCACCTTGCATTTGCCCGGATTGAACTCCATCTGCCATTTATCTGCCCAACTCTCCAGTCTATCTATATTCTGCTGTAATCTCTGACAGTTCCCTTCACTATCTGCTACTCCACCAATCTCGGTGTCATCTGAAAACTTGCTGATCAGACCACCTACACCATCCTCCAAATCATTTACATATGTCACAAACAACAATGGTCCCAGCACAGATCCCTGTGGAACACCACTGGTCACCGGTCTCCAATTTGAGAAACTCCCTTCCACTACAACTCTCTGTCTCCTGTTGCCTAGCCAGTTTTTTTATCCATCTGGTTAGCACACTCTGGACCCCATGAGACTTCACGTTCTCCATGAGCCTGCCATGGGAAATCTTATCAAACATCTCACTGAAGTCCACGTCTATGATATCTACAGCCTTTCCCTCATCAATCAACTTTGTCACATCCTCAAAGAATACTATTCAGTTGGTAAGACATGGCCTTCCCTGCACAAAACCATGTTGCCTATCACTGATATGCCCATTTTTTTCCAAATGGGAATAGATCCTATCCCTCAGTATATTCTCCAGTAGCTTCCCTAGCACTGAAGTCAGGCTCACCAGTCAATAGTTACCTGGATTATCCTTGCTGCCCTTCTTAAACAAGGGGAAAACATTAGAACGTCTCCAGAGCTCTGTGCCCTCACCCGTGTTGAAGGATGCTGCAAAGATATCTGTAAAGGCTCCGGCTATGCCCTCTCTCACTTCCCTCAGTAACCTGGGATAGATACCATCCGGGCCAGGGGACTTGTCCATCTTAATGATTTTTAGGTTACCCAACACTTCCTCTTTCCTAATGTCAACTTGACCTACAGTAAGCAAACATCTATCCCTAACCTCAACATCTGTCATGTCCCTCTCCTTGGAGAATACCGATGCAAAATACTCGTTAAGAATGTCACCCATTTTCGCTGAATCAGCATATAACTTTCCTTCTTTGTCCTTAAGTGGGCCAATCCTTTCTCTAGTTATCCTCTTGATCTTTATATATGAATAAAAGGCTTTGGGATTTTCCTTAACCATGTTTGCCAGCAATATCTCATGTCCTCTCTTAGCCCTCTTAATCCTTCGTTTCAGATTCGATCTACATTCCCAATATTCTTGCAAAGCTTCGTCTGTCTCCAGTCGCCTAGACCTCATGTATGCTTCCTTTTTGCTCTTGGCTAGTCTCACAATTTCAACTGTCATCCATGGTTCCTTCATCTTGCCATTTCTATTCCTCATTTTCACAGGAACATGTCTCTCCTGCATGTTAATCAACCTCTCCTTAAAAGCCTCCCGCAGATCAAATGTGGATTTACCTTCAAACAGTTTCTCCCAATCTACATTCCTCAGATCCTGCCGAATCTTGGTATAGTCAGCCTTCCCCCAGTTTAGTACTCTTCCTTTAGGACCACTCCCATCCTCGTCCATGTGTATTGTAAAACTTACGGAATTGTAGTCGCTATTTCCAAGGTAGTGCCCTGCTGTAATATCAAGCACCTGGCCGGGTTCATTCCCCAGCACCAGGTCCAATATGGCACCTTCCCGAGTTGGACGACATACATACTGCTCGAGAAAACCCTCCTGGACACACCTTACACATTATGCTCCGTCTTGACCCCTCACACTGAGTGAATCCCAGTCAATGTTGGGAAAATTAAAATCTCCCATCACCACCGCCCTGTTTCTCCTACACCTTTCCATTATCTGTTTACATATTTGTACCTCTATCTCACGCTCGCTGTTGGGAGACCTGTAGTCCAGTCCCAACATTGTTACTGCATCCTTCCTATTTCAGAGTTCTACCCATATTGCTTCATTGCTTGAGTCCTCCAGGGGGCCTTCCTTCAGTACGGCTGTGTTATCGTCTTTGACAAGTACTGCAACTCCTCCACCCCTTTTATCTCCCTCTCTAACCCCACTGAAGCATCGATATCCTGGGACAACTAGTTGCCAAGCATACTGTTCTCTCAACCAAGCCTCAGTAATAGCAATAACATCATACTCCCAGGTACTGATCCAAGCCCTAAGCTCATCTGCCTTATCAACTACACCTTTCGCATTAAAACAAATGCACCTCAGACCACCTGTCCCTTTGTGTTCATCATCTGCTTCCCGACTACTATTCCCTTTAGTCACACTGACTCCATTAACTATTACCCTGCAGGCTTTCGTTCCTTCGTCTTTTCTATCCAATATTTGGTTGCCATCCCCCTGCCACATTAGTTTAAACCCTCCCCCACAGCATTAGCAAAAGCATCCCCAAAGACATTGGTTCCAGTATGGCTCAGCTGTAGACCATCCAATTTGTAATAGTTCAACGTTTTCCAGAACCAGTTCCAAAGTCCCAAAAATCTGAACCACTCCCTCCTATACCATCTCTCAAGCCACGCATCCATCCTAGCTGTTCTTTCATTTCTGCACTGACGAGCACGTTGCACTGGTAGCAATCCTGAGATTACTACCTTTGAGGTCCTACTTTTTAACTTGGCTCTTAACTCCCTAAATTCTGCTTGGATGACCTCATCCCGTTTTCTGCCTATATCGTTGGTGCCTATATGCAACACGACAACTGGCTGTTCACCCTCCCCCTTCAGAATGTTCTGCAGCCGACCGGAGACATCCCTGACCCGTGCACCTGGGAGGCAACATACCATTTGGGAGTCCCGTTTTCCACCGCAGAACCGCCTATCTATTCCCCTTACAATTGAATCCCCAATGACTATCGCCCTTCCGCTCTTTTTCCTGCCCAAGTACATGAAGACAGCCCCCGCTCGAGGTAAGCTTTTTAAAGTGGGAATAAAAAATGTTACATTCCCGACAGCCTCCTGGCGCTCTCTCTGTCTGGCCCTCGCTCTCCTCCCGCCTAACAGAAACAACTTAGTCTCCCTTAGTCTCCCGCCTAACAGAAACAACTTCCTAGCGCCCACCCCTTCTAAGCCATCCATTATTTTGTAAGTTTCTATTGGGTCTCCCCTCAACCTTCTAAACTCTGATGAGTACAATCCCAGGATCCTTAGCCGTTCATCATACATTAAACGTACCATTCCAGGGATCATCTGTGTGAATCTCCGCTGGAGATGCTCCAGGGCTAGTATGTCATTCCTGAGTTGTGGGGCCCAAAGTCCTGCCCTGCTTTACTCTACCAAACACAAAACCTCTCATTTATCTAAATTAAACTCCATCAGCCACACCTTGGCCCATTGGCCCATCTGATCAATGTTCCATTGCACATTGAGATAAACTTCACCACTGTCCACGGCACCACTTTTTAATGTCATCTGTAAACTTACTAACCATGTCCCTGATATTCACATCCAAATCCTTTATATTAATGATGGAAAGCAGTGAACTCAGCACTGATACTTGCGGTACACCGCTGGTCAATGGTCTCCAGTCTGTAAAACAATCCTCCACCTTCAAGCCAATTTTGAATTCAATTGACTAGCTCCCCTTGGATCCTATGTGATTACCCATTGCTAATCTGTCTACCGTTTGGAACATTATGGAACACCTTCCTGATGCCGATTTGGAAAATGTCTGCCACACTGCCTTCATCAACCTTCTTTATCACCTCTTCAAAATAATCAAGTTCGGGAGATGTGATTTACACTGCACAAAGCAATGTTCACTATCCCTATTCACTTCTACCCTTTCCAAATGCATGTAATTCCTATCCCTCAGAATCGCCTCCAACAACTTACCCAGCTCTCATGTCAGGCTCAATGGTCTCTGGCGCGCTGGCTGCCGGGTCAGTGTTTCCTTTTCCAGTCCCACCTCTCCCCTGATCACTCCAAATTTTAAATGTAGCCAGGTTGGAGATGTGGCTGATAATATCGGTCTCAGACTGGGTCAGGGTCAGTGTAAGGAAAGAGTCACACAGTTTTCTTTAATCTGCTAAAATGACACATTTATGACCAAACCAATTTTACTCAAACTATGATGCAAAGAAGAAAGACACACATACACACACACACACACACACACACACACAGATACACACACACACACACACACACACACACACACACACACACACGTATATTTGATGACAAGCTGAAATATTAACTTGAAAGAACTTTGTCCACGTAACAGTTGAACTCATGATAAAAGGAAAAATGTGAGAGATTGTCCCAAATGTTATTCTGCTTCCAAATTTATTCTGCTCGCACAAGTTGTTGGCAATGGGATTATTTCCTGGAACTATTAGATTTGGCTGCATTCCCTTTGCTACAGGCAGTGGGAGATTCCAATTAATCCTCATCATGAATCCTCCATGAGTGGTAAAGATGATTGGTGCGTTTTCAGCTCTCATACATTGATGCGATGAGGAACAAGGAAATAGAGAGGCGATAGGCTGTTGCTTTTCAGGGAGGTTGTGTTTCTTTTCCCCTCTCTGAGTTGAATCACGCAATAATGCTATGCAACCCCCAAACATGAACATGTGAGGTCCTCTTGAACATTGTCCGAGCTACTTATTTCCATCACATTCCCTGCTCCATGTTGGCGCATCATTGCTGCTGTCATACACAGAGTCATTTCCTGAGCAACAAAAGGGCCTACTTGATTTAAAGACATGTTTATGTGTGCCTGCATAATTTACAACATCTTCACAACATCTATATTAAAATGAATGTGTCTTACTCCTAAAGAAATACAGAAATTAGTGGAAAAGGTCAGCAGCCTGGCAGCATCTATGAAGAGAAATTAGAATTAATGTTTCAGGTCAAGTGAACCTTCCTCAGAATCTGTTTTATTTTTAAAATTATTTCCCCAGTTGTATTCACCCAATCAAGACAAATTATCCGTCGGGTATTCACCATTTACACTCTCCTCAAGTTCTGATATAATCAAGAATATTTCTGGTTCTCAGGCCTAAGCTGTTAATCCTCCATAACATAATGCCTTCATCACAGGACAGTCTATAGAGAACCATCTTTGAAAAGTGTTAAAGGCCATTGTGATTTTTTTTTAGTTTCGTGCATCATACCTACAGACAGAGTATGAGATGGATTCTCAGCAATGCCCTGTACAGAAGCAGGGAAACATGCCTAACATCATACCCAGCACCCTTTTCAAGAAACAGCACTATTCCATTTACTTTCCAAATCACTTGCGACATCTTCAGACTAACTTTATATGATTTCTCTACCAGGACACACAAATCACTCAGTAGCACCAATCTCTGTGTTACTTCTCCAGTCGTATAATTTACTGCTGCTTTATCCTTTCCCCAAAACACAAATGACCCACAACCCACACTCTCATGTTTTATTTGCATTGCCGGAAGTTTGCTCCCAAACACCCCCTGTCTACACACCAGTGTAGATCGCCTCCCTCCACTTGTCATCTTATTGGGTGACTATAATGCTGTACTAGCACATTGAGCTCCAATCCTATCAGCCCTTCATTGACATCATTAATCTGGATTGTAAACTGTTGATGAACTCACAACATTTCTTGAGGAATTCCATTAATCACTGCTTTCCAACCTGAAACTAAATAATTATCTATATTCTGCATTTCTTGTTGGTGAACTAGGACTCGCTGTGCAGCAGCTGGGAAAGGTTGCAGGGCCTCTCCTGTGGTGTGTAGCTGGTTGTCGAGAAGTATCTGAGCTCAGCATTACACCATTAGGGCCATTTGTTGTCAGATCATCAGGTAGAGGTTGTACTGTCAATGATTTTGATCCTTCAGTGTTTAAAAAACAAGCACAGGATATAGACTGACATTTGAGTAGAACGCTGTAAGATCAGAAATGCTGTCTTTTAGATGCAGCAATAAATCTAGTCTGCCCTCTCAATCAGGTGTTCAATTTTCTCCAGAAATATATCGAGGAGAAGGGGAGGTTTCCTATCAGTCTGGTTAACATCTGTCCCTTTAAGAACATCACAAATACAGATAAGCTTCTGGTTAATTTCATTTTTGGCTGTGGGTGCTGTGTGGAAACATTGCCACAATTGGTACACAATAAAATAAAATATCGTTGACGTGTGACCTTACAGACGTTTGCAAAGTCATAAGGGACATAGGAGTGTAAACAGCCAAGGTCTTTTTCCCCGGGTTGGGAGAGTCCAAAACGAGAGGGCACAGCTTTAAGGAGAGAGGGGAAAGGTTTAAAACGGACTTAAGGGGCAACATTTTCATGCAGAGGGTGATGTGTTTATGGAATGAGCTGCCAGAGGAAGTGGTGGAGGCTGGTACAATTACAACATTTAATTGGCATCAGGATGGGTATATGATTCAGAATGGTTTAGAGAGGAATGGACCAAATGCTGGCAAATGGGCCCAGATTTATTTAGGATATCTGGATGGCGTGGATGAGTTGGAGCGAAGGGTCTGTTTTCATGCTGTATATCTCTGTGTCTCTATGATAACAACCATGACTGTTTGAATGGGGACATCCTTTTCCTCTGCAACAGCTTTGAAGGGAGGAGTGAGACAACAACAAACAGAATACGAGCTGCAGTTGGCCAGTTGGACCCTCGGGGCTGCTGCTTAATTTAGAAAGATCATGGCTGATCTGTTTGTGGCTGAACACACTTTTCCTGTTTATTCCCAATAATGGACTCTCTTGTCCGTTAAAGGTCAGTTGAGCTCCGCCTTGAATATCTTCACTAATCCAGTGTTCATTATTCCCTGGGGATGAGAACACCACAGACAGCACAATGTTAAAGAGAAAGATATATTCGTACCTCAGTCTTAATTGGGAGACTCCTTAAAGTGCGTCAGCCACACAGCAAATTACCTCCTCTAAATATTCCCGATACCTTCAGACCAGACAGTATAAGAAATTGGAGCAGAATTTGCCATCTGGCCCATTGAGTCTGCTCTGCTGTTCAATTATGCTTGACATATTTCTCAAAACAATTCCCTTGCCTTCTCACCATAACCCTTGAACTGCTTATTCATCAGAATGTATCTATCTCCACGGCTGTGTGCATGTGTGCAAGTGCGTGCACGTGTGCGCGTGCGTGTGTGTGTGTGTGTCTTTCTGCTTTATGGCAGGAGACAGGGTGGTCATGGAGGATTGTCCTTCAGACTGGAATCCTGTGGTTTGTGGTGATCCACAGGGGTCAGTGCTAGATTTACTTTTGGTTGTCATTTAAATGAATGATTCAGATGAAAATTATAGAAGGCAAGGTTAGCAAGTTTACGGATGACACTGAGATTATTTGAACCATGGACAGACAAGGTTATCCAAGATTACAAAGAGATCCCGAGCAAATGAATGAATCATAAAGATGCACAGTATGGGAACAAATCCTTTGGTCCACATGTCCATGCTGCCCAGGTAGCCGAAATTAATCTCATCCCATTTGCAGGCGTTTGGCCTACATTCCTCTGGACCCTTCCAATACATATACCCATCCTTTGAAATGTTGTTTTCACAAGCCTCCAGCACTTTATCTAGAAGTTCATTCGTATGGTTTTTGAAATTTTTCCCGGTGTTCCAAAAACCTGTGCCTTCTAATGTTTGACTCGCCATACTCTAGAAAAAGACCCTGACTATTCACCCTATCCATGCCCTTCATGATTTTATAAACATATATAAGGTGCACATTTTACTACAATCAACACGAATGACTGTGCTTTCTGTTATCCCGGGCCTGAATTCTGAAATTCAACACTGGGCCTTCTCAATCAAGTCACAATTCTGGAAAAAATTTCACCAACTTGTTTAGACATTTTATGAAACACTGCTGGGGGATTTGAATTGAGGCCTCTGGTCCAAAGATGAAGGCCACCACACTGCGATGGCCCCTGAATCTACAATATGACTGTCCCGTATATTTGCTCATCAACCTGTTCTGACAGGCTGTGACACACCTCCTCGACTGGCAGGAGTTGTATCCAGAACTTCTGGTCCAGAGCTAGTGACATTATCATAGATTCAGAGATTGGAATTGAATCAGACCTCTGGCACAGAGGCATTGGTGCTACCCATTACACAAGACCAAAGTCATGCCCAGATTTTGAGTCACATTTTACGTGCCAACTTTCAGCTGAATTTGAATTTATCAAATTCTGGTTAAATTTACTGAGTTACACAGAGAAGATTTTTCAGTGTTGAACAATTGCAAGGTACTTGCCTCAACTAGAGGATGTTGAGGGAATGCGCTGCATCATTGAGATAACTATTAGCATCTTTAATTGCTTGGCTATGATTTCCAGCTTCAATGGTTATTATCTGAAATCCTCCCTCTACTGAACCCTTCTCCCACTGCCAACACACCCCCTCCTCCTGGCCACCATCCCCAGGCCTCCTACCCTCCCTCGACTTCTTCATCTCCAACTGCCATTGAGACATCAATTGCCTCAACCTCTCCACCCCTCTCACCCATTCCAACCTCGCCCCGCAGAACCTACAGCCCTCCGCTCCCTTGTCTCCAACCTTCACCTCACTATAAAACCCACGGACAAGGGAAGCACATTTGTAGAATGGCACACTGACCTCGACATTGCTGAGACCAGATGCCAGCTCTCTGACACCTCCATCTACTGACTCCTTGATCATGACCCCACCCCTGACCACCAATACATCATCTCCCAGACCATCCTGAACCTCATCACCTCAGGTGACCTCCCACTCACAGCCTCCAACCTCATTGTTCCCTCATCCTGCACCGCCCGCTTCTATCTCCTTCCCAAAATCCACAAACCTGTCGGCCCTGGTCAACCCATTGTCTCTGCCTGCTCCTGCCCCACCGAAATTATCTCCAACTATCAGGACTCCATTCCCCCCCCACCCCTTGGTCCAGCTAATCCCCACCGATGTCCATGATACCACCCACGCCCTCCAACTCCTCCAGAACTTCCAATTCCCTGATCCCCAACACCTCATCTTCACCATGGACCTGCAATCCCTGTATACTTGTAATCCCCATACAGATGACCTAAAGGACCTCTGCTTCTTCCTGTCCCCCAGGCCCAACCAGTCCCCCTTCATTGACACCCTTGTCCGCTTAGCTGAACTCGTCTTCACCATTAATAACTTCTCCTTCAAGTCCTTCCACTTCCTACAGACAAAGGGGTTGGCCGGAGGACCTGCATGGGCCCAAGTTATGCCTGCCTCTTTGTAGGTTACATAGAACAATCCCTTTTCCGAAGCTACGCTGGCCTTAAACCCCACCTCTTCCTCCGTTATATTGATAACTGTATCGGTGCCACCTCATGCTCCCACAAGGAGCTCAAACAGTTCATCCACTTCACCAACATCTTCCATCCCAACCTTGAGTTTCCCTGGACCATGTGTGATACATCTATCTCCATCCTGGGCCTCTGTGTTTCCATCTCTGGAAACCACCTGGAAACCAATATCCATTTCAAGCCTACCAACTCCCACAGCTACCTAGAATACATTTCTTCCCACCCACATTCCTGCAAAAATGTTATTCTCTATTCCCAATTCCTTCGCATCCTCTGCATCTGTTCCTGAGATGAGGCATTCCACTTGCAGTCATCCCAGATGTCTTCATTTTTCAAGGGTTGCAACTCCCCCTCCACAGTGGTTGAAAATACCCTCGAACGCATCTCTCATGTTTTCTGCAAGTCATCCCTCACACCCCCTCCCCTCAATAAAACCAAAACAGAATCTTCTCATCCTGAGGTACCCCACACGCCCCGCCCACCCCCACCAACCTCCGGATCCAACACATCATCCTCCAGCGCCTGCGCCATCTGCAATCTGACCCCACCACCAAAGATATTTTCCCCATGCCACTCTTCCCTGCTTTCCGGAGGGACCACTTTCTCCACGAATCTCTTGTCCGCTCTACACTCCCCTCCAGCTCCATGTCACCCGGCTCTTTTCCCTGCAACTGCGAGAAGTGCGGAACCTGCCCCTACCCCACCACCCCGTACCCTCCATCCCAGGCCGCAGGAAAACCTTCCACATCAAACAGATGTTCACCTGCACATCTGCGGATGCATATTGTATCCCCTGTTCCTGATGTGGCCTCCTCTTCATTGGGGAAAACAAGCAGAGCCTTTGAGACCGCTTTGTGGAACATCTACGCTCCACACCCTGGATGTCATGTCCATCCTGGGACTCATCCAGTGCCACAATGATACCACCCGAAGGCTGCAGGAACAGGACCTCATATTTTGCTTGGGAATCCTGCAGCGTCATGGTATCAATGTGGACTTCACAAGCTTCAAAATCTCCCGACCCCCAAATGCATCCCAAAACCAGCCCAGCTCATCCCTGACTCTGTGACCTGTCCATCCTTTCTCCCACTGATCCACTCCTCCCACCTCAACCCCCGCCCCTACCTCCTACCAACCAGTCTCATCCCTGTCTCCTTGACCTGTCCGGCTTCCCTTGACTGACCAACCTCTACCCTAACTCCCGCCTACGCTCACCTTTACTGGCTCCATCCCAGCTTCCTTGACCTGTCTGTCTCTTCTCCACCTATCTGTTCGTTTATCCATCTTCCATCCGCCTCCCCCTCTCCCTCTCTATTTATTCCAGAATCCCCTTCTCCTCCCCCATTTCTGAAGAAGTGTCCAGACCCGAAATGTCAGCTTTCCTGCTCCTCTGATGCTGCTTGGCCTGCTGTGTTCCTCCAGCTCGATACTTTGTTATCTCAGATTCTCCAGCAGCAGCAGTTCCTACTATATCTGGAGACTGCAATGTTAGGGAAAGAAATTCTGCAGACATGTTCTGCACTCTGAAGAATCTCGATTAGACATTACTGAACACCAGACACGACAAAAGAGCATAATTTCCAACCCCAAAAGATCATATTGCAGATCACTATTTCCCACCTCTAAGGTGTGAATGCTCTCATCTTAAAAGCATGAAACGTTACACAGCGACAAATTATATTCTAAGATCAAAAACAATGTTGCTGGAAAAGCTCAGCAGATCTGGCAGCATCTTTGAAGGAAAAAAAAAGTCAATGTTTGGGGTTCAGTGACCGTTCCTCAGAATTGTTGGTGGCTGAGAAAATGTCAGTTCATATGCTGAAAATAGGGAGGTGGGTGGGGTAGAGAGTAACCGAGATGCTCGGGCCCAAAGACAGAGAAAGAAGTTGGACAGACAAAGGAGTTAATAACGATCAGGCTGGGAGGGTGAGTAGTTGCTCATAGGGACTGTTATTGACTAACAACAGGGAGTGTGTTCTGGCAGGGTATGTGGTAACAAGGCCTGGTGTGTGCAGTGGGGTGTGGGGCATGGGAGAGTTTAGCCCCTAAAATTATTGAACTCAATACTGAGTCCGGAGGGCTGCAGGGTCCCCAAGTGGAAAATGAGGTGTTGTTCCTCCAGCTTGCTTTGAGCACCACTGTAACACTGCAGCAAGACAGAGATATTGGCCAGGGAGCAGGGTGGCGCATTAAAGTGGCAGGCAACAGGCAGTTCAGAGACTTTTTTTTACAAGTCGCGCATAGATGTTCTACCTCGCATTCACCATGTCTTGACTTCATTTCCCAATGCAGAGGAGACCACATTGTGAGCAGCGAATGCAGTAGACTAGATTCTGGGAAGTGCGGGTGAAGTGTTGCTTCACCTGGAACGTATGTTTGGGCCCGTGGATACTGGGGAGGGAGGGGGTAAATGGGCAGGTATAGCACCTTCACCGGTTACAGGGGAAGGGCCGTAGGGCTGTGGGGAATTGTTGGGGGTGAAGGAAGTGTGTAACAGGGTGTCCCGGAGAGAACAGTCCCTGCGGAAGGCAGGCCTGTAATGCTGCTTGGCCTGCTGTGTTCATCCAGCTTCACACTTTGTTATCAAGGGAAAGGTGGTCTGGTGGTGGCATCTCACTGAAAGTGGCAGAAGTGGCGTCTGATGATCTTCTGGATGTGGATGCTGTTGGGATGGTTGGTGAGGCTAAGCGGAACCCTATCATTGTTGCGGGAGGAAGGAGAAGGAGTGAGGGTAGAAGTGTGCGAGATGGATCAGACCTGGTTGAGGGCCCTGTCAACAAAGGAGCTGGGGAATCCTCAGTTGAGGAGGAAGGTGGACATGTCGGAGGCTCTCTTGTTGAAGTTAGCCTCATCTGAACATATGTGCTGGAAACGGAGGAACTGAGAGAATGGGATGGAGGGAGTATTTACGAAAATAAAGACCGGAGTTTGTCGGCCTTCTGGAGCTGGCAGGGTCATTCAAAACATGTCAGGGTTGTGTGGGGGTGCAGTAGGAATATCACTCACTGGGCTGTGGTGTGGCAGATTGTGTTTAATTTGCATAAATGCAAGACATTTACAGGATTTTACAGGAAGGAGGGTGTGAGGGCATATAGCCCAGGTAGCTGTGGGAGACAGTGGATTTGTAATGAATATTAGTGGCCAGTCTATCCCAGAAATGGAAACAGAAATGTTGAAGAAGGGAAGGTCAGAGATAGACCAGGTGAAAGTTTGGGCAGGGTGGAAGTTGGAAGCAAAATATGTGAAGCTTTCCAATTCCAGACGAGAGAGAGAAGCAGTACTGATGATATCTCAGATTCTCCAGTATCTGCAGTTCCTACTATCTCCGGTGATATCATTGATACAGTGGAGAAAGAGCTGTGGGTGGAGGAGGGTAGCAGAATAGGACTGGGAAAAGGAATGTTCCACGTACCCAATGAAGAGACAGGCATAACTAGGGCCCATCTGGGTGCCCATTGGCAAACTCTCTACCCTGAAGAAAATGAATCTCCCCATCACAGGCTGGTCTGCAATCCACACTCCCACCACCACCACCCCACGCCTCCTGCTGCCCGCACAAGGCAAACCAAGCTCAGGGTCTTTGCGAAAATAAAGACCGGAGTTTGCAGGCCTTCTGGAGATGGGAGGGTCTTTCAAAACATGTCAGGGTTGTGTGGGGGGTGGGAATATCTCTCACTGGGCTGTGGTGTGGCAGATTGTGTTTAATTTGCACAAATGCAAGACATTGCTTTTGCTAAAACAAACAAGGGCAGGACTTATACAATTTAAATTAGGGCCTTTGTTAATGTTGCAGAACAGAGACTCGGCCATCAGGTATAATTCTTCGAAGTCTGTCTCACATACAGACAGGCTGGTTAAGGAGGCATTTAGTACGTTACCTTCTTTGCTCAGGCCTTTGACTTTGGGACTTGGGATGTCATTTTCACGTTGTACAGGATGTAGGTGAGGCATCTTCTGAAGTATTGTGTCCAGTTCTGGTCGCACTGTTATAGGAAGGATAATATTAATCTGGAGAGGGAACAGCAGAGATTTACCGGGATGTCGGTGGGAATGGATAGTTTGAGATATAAGGATTAGATTAGATTCCCTACGGTGTGGAAACAGGCCCTTTGGCACAACCAGTCCACACCACCCCTTGAAGTATCACACCCAGACCCATCCCCCTATAACCCACACACTCCTGAACACTACGGGCAATTTAGCATGGCCAATCCACCAAGCCTGCACATCTTTGGCCTGTGGGAGGAAACCGAAGCACCTGGAGGAAGCTCACGCAGACACGGGGAGAACGTGCAAAATCCGCACAGACAGTTTCCCGAGGCTGGAATCGAACCCGGGTCCCTGGTGCTGTGAGGCTGCAGTGCTAACCACTGAGCCACTGTGCTGCCTGTGCCAGGACAAGGGGTGCCATGGGTGTCACTGCCAGAGAGAGATGGTCTGGAATCGGTTTAAATATGAACAAATGGGATGGTTTGGGTATATAGATAGAGAGGGGGAGATAGAGAGACAGTGCCATGGAAGGAGGTGTTCGCAAGTTTCAGAATGCTGACATGTAGACATACTCCCTTACACCGAAAACACTGCATGGGCCCAACACTGTCGCCTGATTCAATCCGGATACATCACCACTTCAGAGTGTTTTCAGAGGCTGGATAGGCTGGGACTTTACTGACTTATGCACAGGGAGGATGAGGGGTGAAATGATTGAGGCTTTTAAATCATGAGGTGCACAAATAAGTTGAATGTCGGTTATCTTTTCTTGGGGATGGAGGATTTCAAGACTGTGGGGATGTTTCAAATTTTGAGGATCAAACATTTTAAAAGAGACATGAGGGGCAATTATTTTACAGAGAGTCGTTCGCGTATGGGATAAAATTCCACAGGAAATGGTGGAAGTGAGTGCAGTTACAGCGTTTAAAAGACATTTAGATAAGTACATGAGGAAGAAATCAGTTTGGATGGTGTCGTGCGCTGCTGCCCGCCCAGTCCCTCTCTGAACAAATCCCTGATGGTGCCCATCCCCTGCTGCTGCCTGTGCAGTGGCGTGTGGAGGCCAGCAGAGGGAGGCATTGCATCACATCAAACAGCACAGAGACTGTCAGAGATAATAAAATGTGAGGCTGGATGAACACAGCAGGACAAGCAGCATCTCAGGAGCACAAAAGCTGGCGTTTCGGGCCAAGACCCTTCATCAGAGAGGGGGATGGGGTGAGGGTTCTGAAATAAATAGGGAGGGAGGGGGATGCGGACCGAAGATGGAGAGAAAAGAAGATAGGTGGAGAGGAGAGTTTTGGTGGGGAGGCATGGAGGGATTAGGTCAGTCCAGGGAAGACGGACAGGTCCAGGAGGTGGGATGAGGTTAGTAGGTAGGAGATGGAGGTGCGGCTTGGGGTGGGAGGAAGGGATGGGTGAGAGGAAGAACAGGTTAGGGAGGCAGAGACAGGCTGGGCTGGTTGTGTGATACACTGGGGGAAGGGGAAGAGCTCGGTTGGTTGTGTGATGCAGTGGGGGGAGGGGACGAACTGGGCTGGTTTTGGGATGCAGTGGGGGAAGGGGAGATTTTGAAGCTGGTGAAGTCCACATTGACACCATTGGGCTGCAGGGTTCCCAAGCGGAATATGAGTTGCTGTTCCTGCAACCTTCGGGTGGCATCATTGTGGCAGTGCAGGAGGCTCATGATGGGCATGTCATCTAAAGAATGGGAGGCAGAGTGGAAACGGTTCATGACTGGGAGGTGCAGTTGTTTATTGTGAACTGAGCGGAGGTGTTCTGCAAAGCGGTCCCCATGCCCCCGCTTGGATTCCCCAATGTAGAGGAAGCCGCACCGGGTACAGTGGATGCAGTATACCCCATTGGCAGATGCGCAGGTGAAGCTCTGCTTAATATGGAAAGTCATCTTCGGGACTGGGATATGGGTGAGGGAGGAGTTGTGGCGGCAAGCGTAGCATTTCCTGCAGTTGCAGGGGAAGGTGCTGGGTGTGTTGGGGTTGGAGGGGAGTGCGGAGCGAACAAGGGAGTCACGGAGAGAGTGGTCTCTCCAGAAAGCAGACAAGGGTGGGGATGGAAAAATGTCTTGGGTGGTGGGGTCGGATTGCAGATGGCGGAAGTGTCGGAGGATAATGCGTTGTATCCGGAGGTTGGTAGGGTGGTGTGAGAGAACGAGGGGGATCCTTGTTGGGCGGTTGTGGCGTGGGCGGGGTGTGAGGGATGTGTCCCGGGAAATGCAGGAGATGCGGTCAAGGGCGTTCTCAACCACTGTGGAGGGAAAGTTGCGGTCCTTAAAGAACTTGGACATCTGGGATGTGCGGGAGTGGAAAGCCTCATCGTGGGAGCAGATGCGGCGGTGGCGGAGGAATTGGGAATAGGGGATGGAATTTTTGCAGGAGGGTGAGTCGGAAGAGATGTATTCTAGGTAGCTGTGGGAGTCGGTGGCCTTGAAATGGACATCAGTTACAAGCTGAGATGGAGACTGAGAGGTCCAGGAAGGTGAGGATTGTGATAGAGATGGCCCAGGTGAACTGAAGGTTGGGGTGGAAGTTGTAGGTGAAATGGATGAACTGTTCGAGCTCCTCTGGGGAGCAAGAGGCGGCGCCGATACAGTCATCAATGTAACGCCGGAGGAAGAGGTGGGTTTTGGGGCCTGTGTAGGTGCGGAAAAGGGTCTGTTCCACGTAACCTACAAAGAGGCAGGCATAGCTGGGACCTATGCGGGTGCCCGTGGCCACCCACTTTGTCTGTAGGAAGTGGGAGGAATGGAAAGAGAAGTTGTTGAGGGTGAGGACGAGTTCAGCGAGGCCGATGAGGGTGTCGGTGGAGGGGGCTGCTCAGACCTGCAGGACAGGAAGAAGAGGAGGGCCTTGTGTCCATCTGCATGCAGAATACAGGTGTATAGGGACTGGACATCCATGGTGAAAATGAAATGTTTGGTGCCAGGGAATTGGAAGGTCTGAAGGAGGTAGAGGGCGTGGGTTGTGTCACGGACGTAGGTAGGGAGTTCCTGGACCAAAGGGGAGAAAATGGATTCCAGATAGGTGGCGATGAGTTTGGTGGGGCAGGAACAGGCTGAGTCAATGTGTCGACCAGGGCAGGCAGGTTTGTGGATTGTTTGGACACAGAGCAGTTTTGCAACCGCCTTCGCCTCCACGCTTACTTCTTCAACCGGGAACCTAACCCTCCCTCCACTGATCCCTTCACCCGCTTCCAACACAAGTCCTCCTCCTGAACACCACCCCTTGGCCTCCGACACTCCCTTGACCTCTTCGTCTCCAACTGCCGTCGAGACATTAATCACCTCAACCTCTCCACCCGTCTCAAACACTCCAACCTCTCCCCTACAGAACGGGCAGCCCTCCGCTCCCTCTGCTCCAACTCCAACCTCGCCATCAAACCCACAGACAAGGGTGGCGCAGTGGTAGTATGGCGCACTGACCTCTACGTCGCCAAGGCCGAGCGCCAACTCTCCAACACCTCCTCCCACCACCCCCTTCATCGTGACCCCAGCAACGAGCAACAAACCATCATCTCCAACACCATTCATGACCTCATCACCTCAGGGGACCTCCCACCCACAGCCTCCAACCTTATTATTCCCCAACCCCGCATGGGCCATTTCTATCTCCTTCCCAAAGTCCACAAACCTGCTTGTAACTGATGTCCATTTCAAGCCCATCGACTCCCACAGCTACCTAGAATACACCTCCTCCCACCCACCCTCCTGCAAAAATTCCATCCCCTTTTCCCAATTCCTCCACCTCCGCTGCATCTGCTCCCACAATGAGGCATTCCACTCCCGCACATCCCAGACGTCCCAGTTCTTCAAGGACCACAACTTTCCCCCCACAGTGTTCGAGAACGCCCTTGACCGCGTCTCCCACATTTCCCGCAACACATCCCTCACAACCTGTTCCCGCCACAACCGCCCAACGAGGATCCCCCTCTTTCTCACACACCACCCCACCAACCTCCGGATACAACGCATCATCCTCCGCCACTTCCGCCATCTACAATCCGACTCCACCAGCCAAGGCATTTTTCCATCCCCACCCTTGTCTGCTTTCCGGAGAGACCACTCTCTCCGTGACTCCCTTGTTCGCTCCACACTGCCCTTCAACCCGACCACACCCAGCACCTTCCCCTGCAACTGCAGGAAATGCTACACATCGCCCCCAGACCTCCTCCCTCACCCCTATCCCAGGCCCCAAGATGACTTTCGATATAACCTCCCCACCTAGAGTCTCCTCTCCACCTATCTTCTTTTCTCTACATCTTCGGTCCGCCTCCCCCTCTCTCCCTATTTATTCCAGAACGCACTCCCCATCCCCGTCTCTGATGAAGGGTCGAGGCCCGAAACGTCAGCTTTTGTGCTCCTGAGATGCTGCTTGGCCTGCTGTGTTCATGCAGCTTCATACTTTATTATCTTGGATTCTCCAGCATCTGCAGTTCCCATTATCTCAGAGACTGTCAGACCTGCCCCACACAGAGACACACGTAAACACACACAAATACACCGATACTTACACAAATAAGGGGAACCTATCAGAATTTCTCTGGTTCTGTGTTTTGCTAATAACTGCATTCATTCCATTTGGTGTGTGTTGGGATTACTGTTATTCCGTGGACTGCATTTCATTATTTGAGTCACTCCATGAGAGTACATCAGTATTTGCTCTCTCCAGTGAGTGTGACAGTGTTTCAATTGTTCCATGGGGACTGTGACTCTGTGAGATTTTCAATGCTTGATTATTGAAGATGGAAGGACAATTTGGGAGACGAGTAAATATTATAGGTTAGTTTCAGTGTCTGAGGTGTCTGAAGGAGGAGGTGTAGGAGGGAGACTCTGTGCTCCCTTCCTGGGAGCTGGTGGAGACGATGTGTAGTGAGCTCACCCTCCTGCCCACCGAGACCGTGGGGATTCCATTTGTACCGGCTCGATACAAAAGAGAGATGGCATCAGGGGAACGGTTTCTGAGCTGTGCCAGGTGGAAATGGAACTGACAGTGGGATTAAAGTGAGAATTACCCTTCACTGAACATTGCTCCTTACTCAGTCGGTGGGACGTGTATATTTTGGAATCTCCACACAGGTCGTCCTGGTTCTCTCCGGCTCATTCCAGGGCCCTCCCCAATCGGCGGGGGAAGGTGGGTGAGGGAACTGATGTGCGGAACACCACCGCCCTGCTTGGCCTTTTCTGTCCTATTCCAGGCTGTTCCTCCTGGAATGAGGGAAAGGGAGGGAGGGAATGAAGGTGAATGTGCATGGCCCTGCTGTTAGTGATGGTGTAGGTGAGGGGGAAGTGGTGAGGTGTCCGGATTGAATCAGTCGACAATGTTGGATCGTTGCAGTGTTTTCAGTGTTGGGGAATATGTCGACATGTCAGCATTCTAAAGTTGTGAGCACATCCTTCCATGACACAGTCTCTCAATCTCCCCGTCTCTGTCTAGAAATCCAACCCATCCCATTTGTTCGTATTTAAAGTGATTCCCCACCATCTCTCTCTGGCAGTGATTTTCACACCCTTGGCACCCGTTGTCATGGCACATTGGAGATATGGAGCTGTAAATGGATGGGAGCCCCACATCCTGTCACTTCCAGCATGGGCTGCAAGTTTCCCCAGGCTGGGAGGTGATTTAACACAGTGTTACCGCGCACTGCTCTGGGGTGGTCTGTACAGATCTACACGCTGGGAAGGTAACTGCTCCAGGTTTGCAGATCAGTTCAGTGGTGTTCACCTCACTGTCCCCCGTGCTGGACAGATACCTGGTCCGGATTTATATATTAATGCACTGGTGTGGTCTGCACAGCTCCCCGTGCTGGACTGATATCTATGTGACTGGTGAGGACTGCACAGTGTCCCACTCTGGACAGATTGCCGGGTTGTGTGGAGCAGGACACTAGCCTGGTCTGCACAGTGCTCCATGCTGAACAGATGTTTCATCTGGGTTTGTGGTGTCTGGGCTGGTTCTGTGAGGTGGATTGAGAATGTGAGATAACTGACCACTTCAGCTGATCTGGCAATGCCTTTAATTTGTGTTTGCCAGTTGTGTTGAGTTTGGGGAGAGATTTCCACCGCAAGACTGAGTGGGTCTCACCAAAACTGATGGACAGAAGGGCCTTTGTGATATGGATCTTTTATGACTCCATCACATTCTGTTTCCGACATTCCCTGGAACATTCTGTAACCGACATTCCCCGGAACATTTTGTATCCGACATTATTTGTGAACATTTGGATGCCAGTTAATTGAACAAAAGATAAGACCCCGAGGGAAAAGATCCCATTCCAGAGAGAAGGAGACGCTGTTGCAAATTCCCCTCGGGTAGTTAATGGGGTGAATACATTTTCCCTGTGTTCCCGTTACTTCACAAACAAAAATTGACCACAATGTGGACGAAAAGACTGAAATTTCCATCCTCCGTTTGTCTGCATGGAACTGGGAGAGAATCCTTCAGGACAGCAACGTCTTCACCCTCTATATCAGGAACTGTAATGAAATGACCTGTGCCTGCTCTCGAGTGAATGAGTCTGTGGGAATGTTCTAGAAGCCGTCTGTCCTTATGGATGTGTGTTTGTGTATTTCAGGAGGGAGAGTTTCTTGTATTTTATGCTAGTTTTTTTGTAAAATAAAACAAATTGAGAAATTACTACGGGTTATTTCAGCTTCTTTTTTTTCAATAAATCAGCGATAAATTTGAAAATGTCACTGGGTCCTCAATCAAACTGGTAACTGTGCCTCCAGACTGATGTGTAATTTATTTGTTTTCCTTCCTCACAGTTAATGTAGTGACGATCTACGTCCTGCTTTATAAAGATTGTGGATTGTCTCCATGTGTCAGACGTCACCTGGGGGCCATGGCAGTGGCGGATCTACTGGTCATTATCCTCGACCTGATATTGAGACACATTCCCACTGTTTATGACGAACAGTTTTATTTCCTGCTCTCCATCCCCGTGTGTAATATCCACGCCGTCCTGCTTTATGCAGCCACTGACTGTTCTGTCTGGTTCACCGTCACTTTCACCTTTGATCGATTTGTGGCCATTTGTTGCCAGAAGCTGAAAAGTAAATATTGCAGTGAGAAAACGGCGGCTGTGGTTCTGGGAACAGTGACTGTGCTGAGCTGTTTAAAGAACATTTTCTGGTATTTTATGCTCACAGCTCACTATTCGCTGGGGAACTCCCCCTGGTTTTGTTGGCAAATAATCGATGTTCAATCATCTCGTGCCTGGGTCACAATCGAGTTCCTCCACCACATTCTAACCCCGACTCTCCCATTTCTCCTGATTCTGCTGCTCAATGTTTTCACCGTCAGACACATTTTAGTGACCAGCAGAGCCCGCAGGAGACTCCGGGCTCACACCAATGGGGACGGTCAGTGTGACACAGAAATGAGAAATCGAAAAAAATCTGTCATTTTACTGTTTGTGATCTCGGCCAATTTCATCCTGTTATGGTCAATGTTAATGGTGTATTCTCTGTGGGCCCGGATGTGGGATTTTGGGTATCGGTCTGTGTACCTCGATTACTTTGTGCAGGAATTGGGCTTCATGCTGCAGCTCCTCAGTTGCTGCACAAACACCGCGATTTATGCCGTGACCCAGACTAAGTTCAGGCAGCAGCTGAAGAATGTGCTGAAATATCCCTTTACCCAAATACAACCATCAATCAAATTCACTCATTAATCAATCCATCCAGGATTTTCTCATTTCAGTTCAATGTTTCAGCAATGAAGCAGCCTGTCGCTATGGTAACAGACTGAGGGTAGTGCGGGTTTATCCAACCTTATCCCACAGGGGGTCACAGGGAAACATGTCAATGTTTCTCTCAACTCACAGGCCAAAGAGAAAAGGCACCATTCCACTGACTGCATCCATAACTTCAATATGTAATTAACGTTCATTAAAAAGTGCCAAGCAGCTCAGCAAACTATATTGTTGTTTGTCTCTGTGTTGAAGAAGCTCACCTGGAGAGAGACAGTATCGGCCCCAAGGGAATGGGACAATTCTGGGACTGAGCTCAGGAGTTGGGTTTAAGTCACCCTGTCCTTGCGTTCACCTCTGGGATATCTGTCTCTTTCTCTCCAGTCCCTCCCCGCTCACTCCCTCTCCGGCCCACATTTCTCCCTACCCCCCTGTTCCCCATCCCTCTCTCCATTCCCCTCCTTCTCTCTTTCCACCTCCCCTCCCCAAAACACCCTGTCTCCTTGAGTCCTGTCTCTCTCTCTCTCCCTCCTCCTCGGATGTTCGCGCCCACTTCTCTCATCCTCTGCCTGTGTGAGCCCCATCTCCCACTCTGTATTTTTCCCTCTGACCCCACCTCTCCTCATCCCCTATCACACTCTTTCCCTCTCTCCGTCCCCATCCCCCCGTACCCTTTATCTGTCTCCTCTCCCCTCGCTCTCACCTCTCACTCTCTATCTCTGACCCACTTTCTCTCTCTCTCTGCCCCCCTTCCTTGTCCTCCTCTTTCCCTTCAAGTCCCTCACTTATCTCTGTAACCCCCTGGCTCCACGCCCTGTATCTGGCTCTCTGGGCCCCGTCTCCCTGTACCCTAGCCCCTTCCCCTGTTGCTCTCTCCCTCCGTCCCTGTCACTCACTCCCTCCCTCCTTGTCGCTCACTCCATCGTTCCCACCCCATCGCTCCTTCATCGTCCTTTGCTCCAACCCCGTCCCTTGCTCTCTCGCCATTCCTCACACCCTCGCTACCTCCCCATTGCTCCCTCGCCGTCCCTCACCCCCTCCCCGTCCCTCACTCCCACCATGTCCCTCGCTCCCTGTCCCTCCCAGTCCATATCCCTCGCTCCCTCATCCCTTTCACCATCCCTGTCCCACACGCTCTCTCCCAATCACATGCTCCCTTCCTTATCCCTCACTCCGTCCATCTTTCCCTCACTCCCTCGCCATCCTTCTGTTTCACCCCACTCCCCTCCCTCACTGCCTCACTCCCCGTCCCTTGTTCGCTCTCTCCCGGTCCCTCCCTCCCTGTCCTTCTCTCCTTTGCTCCCTCCTCGCCGGTCCCTCCCCATCCCTCACTCCCTCCCTGTCCCTCGCTACCTTGCTCCTCCACATCCCTGGCTGCCTCGTTCCCTCCCAGTTCCTCCCTGTCATTTGTTCCTTTCCTGTCCCCACCCATCTCGTTCCCTTGCTCCCTCCCTGTCCCTTGCTCCCTCCCTGTGCCACCCTGTCCCTGTCCCTCGCTTCCTCTCTGTGCCACCCTGTCCCTGTTCCTTGCTTCCTCCCTGTGCCACCCTGTCCCTCGCTCCCTCCCTGTGCCACCTTGTCCCTGTCCCTCGCTCCCTCCCTGTGCCACCCTGTCCCTCGCTCCCTCCCTGTGCCACCCTGTCCCTGTCCCTCGCTCCCTCCCTTTGCCACCCTGTCCCTCGCTCCCTCCCTGTGCCACACTGTCCCTGTCCCTCGCTCCCTCCCTGTGCCCACCTGTCCCTGGCACTCGCTCCCTCCCTGTGCCACCCTGTCCCTGTCCCTTGCTCCCTCCCTGTGCCACCCTGTCCTGTCACTTGCTCCCTCCCTGTGCCACCCTGTTCCTGTCCCTCGCTCCCTCCCTGTGCCCACCACCCTGTGCCTGTCCCTCGCTCCATCCCTGTGCCACCCTGTCCCTGTCCCTCGCTCCCTCCGTGTGCCACCCTGTCCCTGTCCCTCGCTCCCTCCCTGTGCCCACCACCCAGTTCCTGTCCCTCGCTCCCTCCCTGTGCCATCCTGTCCCTGTCCCTCGCTCCCTCCCTGTGCCACCCTGTCCCTGTCCCTCGCTCCCTCCCTGTGCCACCCTGTCCCTGTCCCTTGCTCCCTCCCTGTGCCACCCTGTCCCTGTCCCTCGCTCCCTCCCTGTGCCACCCTGTCCCTCGCTCCCTCCCTGTGCCCACCACTCTGTGCCTGTCCCTCGCTCCCTCCCTGTGCCACCCTGTCCCTGTCCCTCGCTCCCTCCCTGTGCCACCCTGTCCCTGTCCCTCGCTCCCTCCCTGTGCCACCCTATCCCTGTCACTCGCTCCCTCCCTGTGCCACCCTGTCCCTGTGCTTTACTCCCTCCCTGTGCCACCCTGTCCCTGTCCCTCGCTCCATCCCTGTGCCACCCTGTCCCTGTGCTTTGCTCCCTCCATGCCACTCGCTCCCTCTCTGTCTGTCCAACGTTGGCTACCTCCCTGTACCTCGCTCTCTCCCTGACTCTCCCAGTCCCCCTCCTTGTCACTCACTCCCTCTCGCTCACACCCTCCCAGTCCATCCCTCCCTGTTCTTTGCTCCCTTCCTGTCCCTCCCCTGCCTCGACCATCCCTGTCCCAGTCCTTCACTCCCTCCCTGTATCCCTCCCTATCCCTGCTCAGCCTCTCTCCTTCCCTGTCCCCTTCCCTCTCCCTCGATGTCCCTCAATCCCTCCCTGTCCCTCACTCCCACCTCATTCATTGCTCCCTTCCCTAGATTCCTCTCCCATCCCTCACTCCTGCCCCTCTCTCCCTCCCTCCCTGCCCTTGCTATGGTCCTTCCCTCCCTCACCCCCCTCTCTCGCTCCCTCTATGTCCATCACTCCCTACCTCACTCATTCCCTGCACCTCATTCCCTCCCTCCTTCCCTGCCCCTTGCTCACTCCCCATCCCTTAGACCCCCCTCCCTGCCCATTGCTCTCTCAGTCCATCCCTCACTCACTCACTTCCTCCACCCTCCCCGTCCCGCGCTTCCTTGTTGCTTCCCCATCCCTCACTCCCTCCCTGCCTCTCAATCCCTCTGTCTCTCTCTCTCTCTCATTCCCTCCCTCCCTCCCTCTCCATCCCTCGGTCCACCCCCACCCACTAACCATCCCTCACTCCCTTCCTTCCTCATCATCCCTTGCTCCCTGGCTCTGTCCCTCACTCAATCGCTCCCTCACCATCTCTCATTCTGTCCCCATCCATCACTCCCTCACTGCTCCTTGCTCCCTCCCTGTCCCTTGATCCTTCCCTCCCCATCCTTTACAGCCCCTTGCTTACTCGCTTCCTCCAAGTCCCTCACTCCTTTGCTCCCTCCCTGCCCCTCGTTCCCACCCCATCCCTCACTCCCTTGCTCACTCAGTCCCTCACTCTCTCACCATCCCTTGTTCCCTCGCTCCCCATCGCTTGCTCTCCCACTGCCTGTCCTTCAAACTCTCTCTCCCTCACCGTCCCTCGCTCCCTTACTCTGTCCCTGACTCCATCCCTCTCTCTGTCCCTCATTCCCTCGCTCAGTCTCTCGCTCACTCAATCCATCCTATGCTCACACATTCCCTCACTCCCTCCCCGTCTCTCACTCCCTCCCCGTCCCTTCCTGTCGGAACCTCACTCACTCACTCCCTGTCCCTCGCTCCGACCCATTGCTCCCTCCCTTGTTCCCTATCCCTCGCTCCTTCTCTGTCCCTCGCTCCCTTGCTGTCCCTAACTCCCTCACTCCCTCAACATCCCTTGCTCCCCTCACAGTCCCTTGCTCCCTCCCTTGCTTGGTCTCTGTCCCGCATTCCCTTCCTCAGTCCCCGTCCCTCACTCCATTGCTCCCTCCTGGTCCTTCACTCCCTGTCCCTCGCTCCCTCCCTCCCATCCCTTGCTCCTTCGCCATCCCTCTTTCACTCACTCTCTCCCTCCCTCCCTGTCCCTCCCTCTTCTCCCTGTATCCCTCCCTATCCCTAGCTCCATCCCTCTCCTTCCCTGTTCCCCTCCCTCTCCCTCTATGTCACTCGCTCCCTCCCTGTCCTTCGCTGCCTCACTGTCCCTCACTCCCTCCCCATCCCTTGCTCCCTTCCCTGGCTTCCTCCCTTGTCCCTCGTTCCTGTCCCTCTCTCCCTTGCTCCCAACCCTTGCTATGGCCCTTCCCGCCCTCACTCACTCTCTCGCTCTCTCAACATCCATTGCTCCCTACCTCACTCCTTCCCTAACCCTTGCTGCCTCCCTCCCCATCCCTTACTCCCTTGCTCCCTCCATCCATGTCCTTGCTCACTCCTCATCCCTCACTCTCTCCCTCGCTCTCTCGCACCATCCATTGCTCACTCACTTCCTCACTCCCTCCCTGTCCCTTGCTTCCTCTGTCCCTCTCTCTTGTTCCATCCCTCCCTCTCCATCGCTCGCTCCCTCCATCTCTGCCCCTCGCTCCCTTGCTTGTTCCCTCACTCAATTGCTCCCTCCCCATCCCTCGCTCTGTCCCCATCCCTCGTTCTCTCGCCAACACTCGCTCCCTCCCTGTCCCTTGATCCTTCTCTTCCCATCCTTAACAGGCCCTTGCTCACTCGCTCCCTCCCAGGCCCTCACTCCCTTGCTCCCTCCCCATCCCTCATTCCCACCCCATCCCTCGGTCCTTTGCTCCATCCCTCGCTTTCTCGTAGCATTCCTTGCTCGCTAGCTCACTCAGTCCCTCGTTCCCTCACTCCCCATCCCTTGATCCCTCCCCCCCGACCTTCAGTCCCTCCTGCCCTCACCGTCCCTCACTTCCTCGCTCTGTTCCTCACACCATCCCTCACTCTGTCCGTCACTCCTTTGCTTAGTCTCTTGCTCACTCACTCCATCCCTCGCTCAGATGTCCCTCTCTCCCTCCCAATCCCTCACTCCCTCACTTCCTCCCTCCCTCCCCATCCCTCCCTCCCTCCCACCACCCCAACCCTCCCTTGGTCCTTCCCCGTCCCTCTTTCACTCACTCCCTCCTTCTGTCCCTGTCCCTCCCTCAATTGTTTCCCATCCCTCGCTCCCTTTGCATCCCACACTGCTTTTATCACTCAGTCCCTGTCCCTTTCTCCCTCCCTCTCCCTCCCTTGCTCCCTCCCTCCCTGTCCCTCACTCTATCCCTTGCTCCCTCCCCATCCCTCACTCTCACCCTGCCCCTCCCTTGTTCCCTCGCTTCCTCGCTCCCTGTCTGTCCATCATGCTCTCTCTCACTCCCTCCTTGCCCCTCGCTCCCAACCTGTCCCTCACTCTCTCCCTCCGCTTCCATTCCTCCCTCCCACCTCCTCATCCCTCTGTTGCTCCTTTGCTCCTTCCCCGTCCCTCTTTTGATCACTCACACCCTTCCCCCTTGTCCCTTGCTAGATCCCTCCCCGTCCGTCGCTCCGTCCCTTGTTCCATTCCTCCCTGTCCTTCGCTCCCTCGCCATCCCTCACTCGCTCCCTCACCCCCTCCCTTTACCTCACTCCTTCACCGTCCCTCAGTCCCTCCCTCACGCTCTCTTACTGTCCCTATCTCCCTCCCTTTCCGTCCCTTGCTCTCTCCCTTCCTGTCCGTCCCTCCCTCCCTCCTGCCTCATCCCTCACTCCCTCCTTGCTCCCTCCCTCCCTGTCTCCCTTGCTTTTGCTCCCTCTCTGTCCCTATCTCCCTCCCTCTCTCCATCTCTGTCCCTCGCTCCCTGCCTCCACTTTCCTCATTCACTTCCTTGCTCCCTCCCCATCCCTCGCTCATTTTCTCCTCTGTCCCTCGCTTCCCATCCCTCACTCCCTGTCTCTCCCTCCCCATTCCTTGATCCCCTGAATCCATCCCTGACTGGCCCACTCCCTGCCCTTGCTCATTCACTCCCTGTCTGTTCCTCCCCACCCCTCGCTCCCTCACTCTGTCCCTCACTCACTCACTCCCTCCCCATCCCTCACTCCATTGCCGTCCCTCAATCCATCCCCACCAATTGCTCCCACCCTGTAGCTCAGTCCATCCCAATCCCTTGCTCCCTTGCTCACTCCCTCCCCATTCCTTGCACCCCATCCCTCGCCCCCCCATCCCTCGCCTCCTCGCTTCACGAAGAAGTAAAAAATAAACTTTTTTGTAGTAAATGGTTGACATAAGTAAGATGCTGTTCTGTAATTTCGACTTCCTCAGAGCTTATCTGTGACACAGCACATGCTCTCAGCACATGCCTTTCCTTTTAGGAGTGACACTTATGTGACTATCTTAAATTATACAGATGATTTCTGAAGCCGAAGTGTCCGCTGACTGTTCACTGTTATGGATATAATATTAAATACCTGAGCTACAATAGTAATGTCCTTTATATAGATATATTTCACTCAGCCCTATCCTGTGTGATTTGTCCATGTGTATTTACTCCTGTATGGTATATACTACGGTGCCTCTCTCCATTACATCTATATTCCCCTTTTACACACTGCTGACTCCTTACCCTTCATCACCCTGATTGCATAATGCAGCAGTGGGAATGCTGGCTGATGATTTCATATCCCATTGACATTATTTTCATTTATCTTCACTGAATTTCCCACTCTAACATCCTGGGGACGAGTGTTGGAGAGAAACAGAACTGGACCTGCCATGTAAATTTTGTTGCTACAAGTGAATCGAAGTTTTGTGATTAAATCAAATTTTGACTCCCGGAAACCTGTGTATCGCCTGCAAGGCACAAGGCAGGAGTATAATGGGATACTGTCCATTTGCTTGGATGGGTGCAGCTCCAGCAACACTCAAGAAACTTGACACAGTGCAGGAAAGGCAGCCCCCTTAACTGGCACCGCATTCAGTACTTGCAATATCAACTCCCTTCAACACCGAGGCACAGTGGCAATGGAATGCACCATCTACAAGATGCACTAGAGTAAGTCACGCAGCCCATGGACTGTACCGCCTGAATGGGCAAGAGCAGACAGTGCATCAGAACAACCCCATCTGTAAGTTCCCCTGTGAGGAACATTCCACCCTGAGTTGGAGCAGTATAAGGGATGATCTCACTGAGTGGTGGAGTCGGCTTGATGGACCAAATGGCCTATTTCTGCCCTCCATCTTCTGCCTTATGATACTTTTTCCAGTTGTTTAGTGCAGTGACCAAACTTGTGTTCAGCCTCTAGATGGTCTCAAAAGAGCCAGTCCTCAAGCCCTCTCTCAAGCACCTGATCTTCCCATCCAACCACCTTCATGGATCTGTGAATGCCCACTCCAAGCTCTGTTCTTTACTTTAATCCACTCAGTGCCCTTACTGTTTTTGAGCACTCCCATAACTTACCCTTCCCAGTTTCATTACCAGCCACTTCCCTGGATTGAATTCCTCATTTTCTTCCTAATTATTTAATGTCCCCGTGCAGCCCACAGCTTGCTTCCTCATGGTTAACCATCTGACCAATTGTTGCATCATCTGCAAACATCGAAATCACAGCCACTACAGCTACATCTAAATCATTGATCTACACCAGAAACAACAGATAGAAGGCATGGATAGTAAGTTCACAAACGACACCAAAATTGGTGGCATAGTAGGCAGGAAAGAAGGTTCTCTATTTGTTCATTTCCAGCCCCGTTTCTGGTTCCACCTCCCCTGCTGCGCCACTGTTTTGGTCTGATTCTGGGCCTGGGAACTGGGATTATATGGCCATCTGCAGCAGTGGTCACTTCCTTGTGTGAGGGAACTGGTGAAGTATCCGATGTTAAACTACATTGTTACTGAAATTACATTTCAATAATATCGTCTCAGTTAATGGATTCTGGAGGCATCGAAGTTAAAGATTCAGCTCGCTCTGAGTTCCCACATGTTAGTCCACTGGTCGCCAAGTATTCCCGTTGTATTTATGGAGCTGTTCCTGACACATCCTCAGCCATTGTACTTGTCACACTTTTCCAGAGTGTCTCCCTGTGTGGCCCTGCTTGTACAGTGATGAGTACTCTGAGTGGTGGCCGGAGCAACCTCAGTTCTGATCTGAGCCGTAGCAATGGGTGTTCTTCCCATGTTGCTCCTTGTGAATCATCCTTCGATAAGGAATTAATTGATTCGCATGAAAATATTCTCCCAGTTGATGAACTTATTCCCTCAAACACCCGCTCTCTCCCATGTCTGTGTTTGATGTATCAGAATACAAACCCATCTCTTCCCGCAGATTTTTCTCCCTCCCACAATCACTAACTCTCCTTTACGTCCCTTCTCCCACTTCGCTGAGGCACTGCACAATCTATCACACACTGCCATATTCACACCATTTAGCCTCTGCTCTTGCGGTCATTGTTGCTGGGTGAGCGTGCCCCAGTCTCACCATGTGGACCTTCAAATCAGTCGATCCATTTAGTTGCCGCAGTTGGGAGTAGAATATCTTTTACAGACATGGACCAGTGATTGTTGGGACATCAGGTTCAGGAAAAAGACACAGGATACGTTTGAGCAAAAGAATCTTTATTGGAAAGGAACAGTTTCTGTAGCTGTTTGAATCATTTATTTCATTTGTTCATTCCTTTACAGCGACAGCATTGTGTGCAGTTCTGCAATTCTCCTCTTGGAGAGATGTGCTCCTATAGGGAACGGTGCAAAAGGGGTTTACAAGGATATTGCCCGGGCTGAAGAGTTTCAGTTACGAAGAGAGATTGGACAGACTGGGGTTGTTTTCTTAGAGCAGGGGTGATTGCGAGGGAAGGTGATCGAGATATGCAAACTAATGAGGCATACGAACAGGGGAGACTGAAGGTGCTGTTTCTCTTTGATCGATCACCATGGAGCCGTAGATTTAAGGTAAGAGGCAGGCCGGTTTGAATAGATACTCAGAAAGACTTGTTTCAGCCAGCAGATGCTGAGCCAAGTGATGGTAAATAGGATTGGGATAGTTCAGTGCTTGTTTTGTACAGTGCAGCCGCAATAGACTGAAGGGCCTTATGCTGTGTGGAAGACAGCAGTAGTGGACTGGTTCGTATCCCTGCGTCTCACGTGGGAGAGCAGCGTTAAACTCCCCACAGGAGACCATCCTCATATTCCAGGGTGGTTCAGCATTGCCTCGTGGTGGCGGGAACACAGTTTCGACTGTAGTTTTGTGAGACTCTCTGTATGGAGTTTGCGCATTCTCCCCAAAGTTGTGCCGTTTCGGTAAATTGTCCCGTCATGGTTCGTCGTAGTAAATGTGGGTTTGTGGGGTTAGGGTGGAGAAGTGGAAAGCTCGAGTGGTGTTAGGTGCAGAAGCAGTGGGCTGAAAGATCTCCATCTGCATTGTAGGGATTCTGTGATCTCTGACTCTGAGTTGTGTCTCTCTTAGGAATTTGAAATTGCCCGCTCCGTTTACAGGTGTGGGTTATTACTATCTGTCCTTCCATTCTCGATGGGACATGTCAGAGGAAGGACGGTGCTGTCTGACTCAGTGCTGGGCAGGACTACATCCGGGGGAGACAGAGTGTCAGTGAAAGTGCCAACACATGCCTTCTGCAAGCTGCGCCTTTTGTCTGCGTTGAAATCAAAATGATTTGATAGATTTGTTCCAGAGTGAAGTGTTTACTGGAAGCAGAAATCCGAGGGAGGCACAGGGTAAAGCGATCCCGATTTGAGTGCAGTAACAGCAAATACCTTTCCTGCAGCGCTAATGAGATTGTACAGCACAGAGGAGAGTTTCGCTGCTCTGCATTTGGGTTCGTGGGTCCCGCGTGCTTTCACTAAACTGGGTTACCGGGAATAAAGATATCAGAAAGGGCACAGATGGTGCTTACTGGGGTTCACGGTTGTAAAGATATCAGATATGACACAGACAGGGTTTACTAGGATCGTACAGTGTCTCAGTGGTTACACTGCTGTTGGATGGGCAGGTTCGGTGTATTGGCCTTGCTAAATTGCTCTGTGCTGTCAGGGATGTGTAGGTTAAACCATAGTTAATGCAGAGATAGGGCGACCGCTAGGTCTGGGTGGGATGTTCTTTCAAGGGTCGGGGCAGACTCGATCGGCACTTTCCACACTCTAGTGATTCTATTATTTGAAAAGGAAGGGCATGATGGAGCTTACTTGGGTGTTAAAACATTCCAGAGAACACCAATGGGGTTTACCGCGACAGGATTTTATTCACGAGGGATGTTAGAAAAGTTGGAAATGCTCACACTAACGAAAGGAATACCTCATGGACATTTTGCAGATGATTTGAGTTGTGGAGAGAGGAAAAAGGGGGAAGTTCCCTCTTTCAAGTGAACCAATAACTGGAAGTCAGACATTCAAAACCATTGACGAAAAATAAAAGATAGGAGCTGAATTCCTGTCACACCGAAAAACCGTTTCCAAAATATTTTGAAAGACTCGTTTGCAGTCGCACAAGGAGTGCATTCTCAGGGAGAGAGAGAGTCTGTGGGTGGTTGAGGGATTAGGGGTAGGGTGTGGTCAGGGAAAACGTTGAGAAACAATCTCTGACTTGAAATGTAACGAAATTTCGTGAACGTGTGCCGCTGTATAAGATTGAGTAAAACAGAAGCTCATGGCTTTGGAAGATCTGGCATAAATTTCCATGTGATCAATTCTGACTGCAACTGACCAAACTTTATTTAAAATTGCACAGGAAAAATATTCCCGAATGAACAGTTGCTCGGAGATCCGTTTCCAGCTTTAATCAAGTGCCTTAAAAATGCAACAGTAATCAATACCAAGATGTAGAATCCATTTAGTACTCAGTAATCTCCACCCAAGAAACACAGGAACAAGGCACATTGGTTTTGCAGTTTAACTCTCTTCTTATCAGCAGCGCTTTCTTTAAGCTGAAATAAATGCGGGACAATGTTAAAAATTAGATAACTCTAATTCATTTTCGACTATTGCAATGAACTGTATGTGTGGGCGCAAAGTATAATGAGCAAAACAGCTTTGCCCTGAATTTAACCACGTTCAGCGCCAGCCATACGAGAAAGGTCGTGGCGCTCAAACGCCATCTTCATTCTTACCTCCATAGATGCTTCTTCGCGAGTTGAATATTTGCAGGGTTTTCCTTGACCACTGGGACAGTTCCCCAGGACCAGACATTTCTCAAACCCAGAAACCAATCTTTATCAAAAGAGGCTATTATGCTGAAAAATGCTCTTTATCCTTGTCCTGCTGGTCCGTGTCACTAAAAGCTGGCCCGGGTGAGGTTGGAGCTCACAGGCTGGGCATTTCACGCGCCTCTGTACCGTCAGAGAAGGACCGCGCGCTCACCGATTGCATCACTGGAGGCACAGAGTAGCTCCGTGCCCTCATTCAGTGTTCCTTCATCACAGTTTACTGTTTGATGAGTATTCCTGTTGAGGGTCTGATGGTGCTCCTTACAAACCCTCTATCACTGTACTTATTTCCTGCTCCCGCTCGTTTCATTGTGTGGCGCTGTGACAGTGTCGTGACCCGTTCTTTGTAATGTGGCAGCATGAGCTTCGGCTCGAGTCTGAGTCAAACCACTGACTGTTGTCCCCAATATTTCCTCTTAACATATCCTGAAGTGATACTGTAAGGGATCAGTTAATATTGCAATCAGACATGCAGAGACCGTGGTAAGAATTGCCGAGGTTGTGAGATGAAGTCTCATCCACACCATGTTTTGTTGACACAGATTATAAGTGTGAAGCTAGATGAACACAGCAGGCCAAGCAGCATCTCAGGAGCACAAAAGCTGACGTTTCGGGCCTAGACCCTTCATCAGAGAGGGGGATGGGTTGAGGGTTCTGGAATAAATAGGGAGAGAGGGGGAGGCGGACCGAAGCTGGAGAGAAAAGATAGGTGGAGAGGAGAGTACAGGTGGGGTGGTAGTGAGTGGACAGGTCAAGGAGGTGGGATGAGGTTAGTAGGTAGTAAATAGAGGTGCGGCTTGGGGTGGGAGGAAGGAATGGGTGAGAGGAAGAACAGGTTAGGGAGGCAGAGACAGGCTGGGCTGGTTTTGGGATGCAGAGGGTGGAGGGGAAGAGCTGGGCTGGTTGCATGGTGCAGTGGCGGGAGGAGTCGAACTGGGCTGGTTTAGGGATGCGGTGGGGGAAGGGGAGATTTTGAATCTGGTGATGTCCACATTGATACCATTGGGCTGCAGGGTTCCCAAGCGCAATATGAGTTGCTGTTCCTGCAACCTTCGTGTGGCATCATTGTGGCACTGCAGGAGGCCCATGATGGACATGTCATCTAAAGAATGGGAGGGGGAGTTGAAATGGTTCGCGACTGGGAGGTGCAGTTGTTTATTGCGAATCGAGCGGAGGTGTTCTGCAAAGTGGTCCTCAAGCCTCCGCTTGGTTTCCCCAATGTACAGGAAGCCACACCGGGTACAATGGATACAGTATACCACATTGGCAGATGTGCAGGTGAACATCTGCTTAATACGGAAAGTCATCTTGAGGCCTGGGATAGGGGTGAGGGAGGAGGTGTGGGGGCAAGTGTAGCATTTCCTGCAGTTGCAGGGGAAGGTGCCGGGTGTGGTGGGGTTGGAGGGCAGTGTGGAGCGAGCAAGGGAGTCACGGAGAGAGTGGTCTCTCCGGAAAGCAGACAAGGGTGGGGATGGAAAAATGTCTTGGGTGGTGGGGTCGGATTGTAGGTGGCAGACGTGTCGGAGGATGATGCGTTGTATCCAGACGTTGGTGGGGTGGTGTGTGAGAACGAGGGGGATCCTCTTGGGGCGGTTGTGGCGGGGGCGGGGTGTGAGGGATGTGTTGTGGGAAATGCGGGAGACGCGGTCAAGGGCGTTCTCGACCACTTTGGGGGGAAAGTTGCGGTCCTTGAAGAACTTGGACATCTGGGATGTGCGGGAGTGGAATGTCTTATCGTGGGAGCAGATGCGGCGGGGGCGGAGGAATTGGGAATAGGGGATGGAATTTTTGCAGGAGGGTGGGTGGGAGGAGGTGTCTTCTAGGTAGCTGTGGGAGTCAGTAGGCTTGAAATGGACATCTGTTACTAGCTGGTTGCCTGAGATGGAGACTGAGAGGTCCAGGAAGGTGAGGGATGTGATTGAGATGGCCCAGGTGAACTGAAGGTTGGGGTGGAAGGTGTTGGTGAAGTGGATGAACTGTTCGAGCTCCTCTGGGGAGCAAGAGGCGGCGCCGATACAGTCATCAATGTACCGGATGAAGAGGTGGGGTTTGGGGCCTGTGTAGGTTCGGAAGAGGGACTGTTCCACGTAACCTACAAAGAGGCAGGCATAGCTGGGGCCCATGCGGGTGCCCATGGCCACCCACTTTGTCTGTAGGAAGTGGGAGGAATCGAAAGAGAAGTTGTTGAGGTTGAGGGCGAGTTTGGCTAGGCTGATGAAGGTGTCAGTCGAGGAGGACTGGTTGGGCCTGTGGGGCAGAAGAAGCGGAGGGCCTTGAGGCCATCTGCATGCGGAATACAGGTGTATAGGGACTGGACGGCCATGCTGAAAATGAGGTGTTGGGGGCCAGGGAATTGGAAGTTCTGGAGGAGGTGGAGGGCGTGGGTGGTGTCACAGATGTAGGGAGGGAGTTCCTCGACCAAAGGCGAAAAAATGGAGTCCAGATAGGTGGAGATGAGTTCGGTGGGGCAGGAACACGTTGAGTCAATGGGTCGACCACGGCATACAACGCATCATCCTCCGACACGTCCGCCATCTACAATCCAACCCCACCACCCAAGACATTTTTCCATCCCCACGCTTGTCTGCATTCTGGAGAGACCACTCTCTCCATGACTCCCTTGTCCGCTCCACACGCCCCTCCAACCCCACCACACCCGGCACCTTCCGCTGCAACCACAGGAAATGCTACACTTGCCCCCACACCTCCTCCCTCACCCCTATCCCAGGCCCCAAGTTGACTTTCCATATTAAGCAGAGGTTCACCTGCACATCTGCCAATGTGGTATACTGCATCCACTGTACCCGGTGTGGCTTCCTCTACATTGGGGAAACCAAGTGGAGGCTTGGAGACCGCTTTGCAGAACACCTCTGCTCAGTTCGCAACAAACTACTGCACCTCCCAGTCGCAAACCATTTCCACTCCCCCTCCCATTCTTTAGATGACATGTCCATCATGGGCCTCCTGCAGTGCCACAATGATGCCACCCGAAGGTTGCAGGAACAGCAACTCATATTCTGCCTGGGAACCCTGCAGCCTAATGGTTTCAATGTGGACTTCACCAGTTTCAAAATCTCCCCTTCCCCAACTGCATCCCCAAACCAGCCCAGTTCGTCCCCTCCCCCCACTGCACCACACAACCAACCCAGCTCTTTCCCTCCACCCACTGCATCCCAAAACCAGTTCAGCCTGTCTCTGCCTCCCTAACCTGTTCTTCCTCTCACCCATCCCTTCCTCCCACCCCAAGCCGCACCCCCATCTACCTACTAACCTCATCCCACCTCCATGACTGTCCGTCTTCCCTGGACTGACTTATCCCCTCCCTACCTCCCCACCTATACTCTCTCCACCTATCTTCTTTTCTCTCCATCTTCGGCCCGCCTCCCCCTCTCTCCCTATTTATTCCAGAACCCTCTCCCCATCCCCCTCTCTGATGAAGGGTCTCGGCCCGAAACGTCAGCTTTTGTGCTCCTGAGATGCTGCTTGTCCTGCTGTGTTCATCCAGCCTCACATTTTATTATCTTGGATTCTCCAGCACCTGCAGTTCCCATTATCTCCGGGTCAAAGGCCTGTAGATTCATTTTCAGTTTTCATTGCCTTCCAGAGGTGTTTAGAAACCCCTCTCAGGCCACAGTGGTGTCCATCGCTCCCTTCGCACTTTCAATCTTTACTGACTGCGAATGTGACAAAAGAGCAGAGCATCTTCCCCCGTCGCCGTCACTCTCAGCGCACACATTCCAAAGAACTCAACGGCACGACGCCTGCGCAGTGCTCGCCTATAATGTTAATCAGGGACCTTTACCAGCGCGGGGACTGCTGGGTAACGGCCGTGACATTGAAAACCCTCAATCAATACAAATTTTACTGTGATGCGGCAGTTGGAGAAGGGTGCAGTACAAAACAACAATACAGCACAGACGCAGGCACTTCAGCCCTCCAAGCTTGCGCTGACAGATTTTGCCCTTCCATATTAAAACTGTCTTCTCTACAAGATCTACATCCCTCTATTCCCTTCCTATTCATAGACAATGTATATATATTTACTTTTTCCATCTTTCAAGTCTGAATCTATAAATAAGACAATTTTGTTAACTTATTTTAAATAAGTCTCGAGCGGTACCCATCTAAAATTAAAATTGTAACTACATGGCAATGGGTAAATGGAAAGGAGGTGATGGGATAGTGCTAATGTGTAAGTGGTCAGTACTCCAGAACCCTCCCTCTGACACTTTCAGGCTGTGACTTACAGATAGTCACTCACCTCCTTTTGGAAGAATTTGTTTTCCCTCAAATCCACTTAAAACCTCCAACTACTTATTTTAAAAGTGTTTCCCCCGCCCCAGTTATTGATTTCTGTACTAGGCGGAGATGATTATCCCTATCTAAGCAATCTATGCCCTCCAGAGCTTTGTTCACTTCAATCAGGTCCCCACCCAGCCTCCTCTTCCACCAGGAAAACAACACAGCCTCTCTACTTTTTCTTCATAACGCCATCACTCCAGCCCAAGCAACATCCTGCTGGATCTCTGCACTTGTGCAGTCACATCATCCTTTGATGTCATTTATATAAATGATTTGGATGTGAACATAGGAGGCATGGTTATTAAGTTTGTGGATGACACCAAAATTTCTGGTGCAGTGCGCAGTGAGAATGTTATCTCAGAGTACAGCAGGGCCTTTATCAGATTGGCCAACAGGCTGAGGAGTAACAGGTGGAGTTAAGTTTGGATAAATGTGAGGTGTTGCATTTTGGGAAGGCAAACCAGGCCAGGAGTCATGCACTTAATGGTAAGGTCCTGGGGAACATTGCTGAACAAAGACTTTGGGGTGCAGGTTCAAGAGTTCCTTTAAGGTGGAGCCAGAGTTAGATAGGATAGTGAAGGAAGACTTTGGTATTCTTGCATTTATTGGTCAATGCATTATAGGTGTTGAAATGTCATATTGTGACTATACAGGATATTGGTTAGACCAATTTTGGAATGTTGCTGTCACTAAAGACACTTGAAGTGGTTCAGAAAAGATTTAAAAGGATTTCACTGGAGTTGGAGGGTTTGGGCTATAGGGAGAGGCTGAATAAGCTGGGGCTATTTTCCCTGAAATATTGGAGGCTGAGGGGTGGCCTTGTAAATGTTTATAAAATCGTGAGAGACGCGGCTAAGGTGAGTAGTCAACGTCATTTTCCCAGGCTAGTAGTCCAAAACTGGAGCACGTAGCTTTAAGTTGATAGCAGAAAGGTGTAAAAGGAACCTAAGGGACGTTTTCTTTTCATGTCGAGGGTGGTACATGTATGGAATGAGCTACCACAGGAAGTGGTAGAGGCTGGTACAATTACAACATTTAAAAGGTATCTAGATGGGTGCGTGAACAGGAAGAGTTTGCAGGGGTATGGGCCAAATGGTATTAAATGGGACCACATTAATTAGGATACCTGGTTAGCTTGGACGCATTGGACCAAAGATTCTGTTTCCATGCTGTACAACTCTGTGGCTCTAAGTTGGAGAGTGGCAGAATTGCTTCTGAGACTAAGATCCTGAATTTAAAAAGAGGAAGCCGTGATGGCATGGCACACAAGCTGGCCATAATAAATTGGGGAGCATAACTTAAGGGGATAGAATTGGATAGGCAAGTGAAAACACTTAAAGAAAATATTGGAGAACTGCAACAGTTGTTCATTCCTATCTGGCACAAAAATAAAATGAGAAATGGGGCCTATCCATGACTAGGAGGGAAATTAAGAATAGTGATCTAGAGTCTTAGAAAATAAGAACATGACGTGCTGGTGTTGGACTAGGGTGGACAAGGTCAGAAATCACACAACACCAGCTTATTAGTCCAACAGGTTTATTTGAAAACACAAGCTTTCGGAGCCTCAGACCTTCTTCATGAACAGATTGCTCTTTCGCCCTTGAGACTGTTCTGCCATTCATGCTGATATTGCTGATCACCAACTCAGTACTTTCTCACTTTCAACACCCTTTGATCCCTTTATCCCTCTGAACAATAATCTAAACCTTCTTCACAACGTTCAATATTTTGCTAAACCACTTTCTTTGGTAGTTGAAGTCCACAGATTTACTCCTCTCTGAATGAAGAAACCCCCTTCCCGGAATCAGTCTGGTATATCTCCATAGCACTGTGACTACAAAGACAGACTATCATTCCTCAGATAAGGAGAACAATACTGAACAGAATACTCCTGGTGCAGTTGCCCTGGTGTCATGCAGTGTTGTTCAGTTCACTGGGTGTATGATACGTCGTGTCCGCCTCAGAACTATGACGCTTGGTATGAGTTTCAGCCAATGAGCGAGAGCTACATACATTCTTGCCCGTCATTCACTCCGATTGGTTAGACGATCGCCCCTGTTTTGTTGGTCACTCATATCTGCACCCCCACCCCCCCCACCTTCACATTGACGGCAGCTCCAGGCCAATCACACAGGCCCAGTGCGCAATGCAGGCATTGCAGCAGGCTGCAGGGGACTCAATTTGAGAAGCTCTCCAGGCTCAAGCAACAAAATCCCTGTCCTGCTCTCGAGGCAGGAGTTTGTGAGACGGGGTAGGAATGGAAACCGCGGGAGGTGATGGCCTGGGCAGTTTATAATCTCGTAGAGGAGGCCTGGGGCCCCAATGTATCAGGCCCAAGGATTACTAACAGCCACCTTGGTTAGGTCGGGGACGGGAATTCTCCCCAGATACTTGGCTGCCATTTTCGGAAAGGGAAGCCGTGTCTCACTTGGGCAGAAATCGATGAGGCTGTAACTAAGAAGGAAATCCTAGAGGTGTATGGGGAGGATTCACCAAACAGCCACTGGAGACTCAAACCCCGAATCAGACTCACTGATTTGATTTTCAGTCAGCCGACTGGAGTTGGGAACTTGATCCAGAGAGAAGAGGACGAAGAAAGGGAGAAAACTGGAAGGAGGAGGACAGAGATAGGGGGATAGATCTGGATTTCAGTTGAAAGAGGAAGGAGGGTAGAGCCAGGAGTTTACAGATTTGAGAAATAAGAGAGAAGAATAATGTTCCTTAGGATCTGGACATGTCTGTTCTGAATTTATTCCTGCAATGACAGTAAGTGACTTTTGTAAACTCCTTTTGCAGGATATTAGAAGAGAAGTATTTGCAGATATTAAACACAAATCAAATTTCCTGCTGTGAATGGTTGACTCATGCAATTTACGAGGAGCTGAGTCCCTTCAGCCTCTGAATGTGGAAGGAGAAATGTTTGACCTGTATGTAGGTGATACACACAATATTCAGCTGACAATATTGCAGTGAGTAGACTGCATAAAAGATTTACCCTGTTACACATCCCATGTGGGAGCATTCCAGCATATTTCTTGTGGAGAGAAATTGAACCAATCGATCAAGAAGGTTGGAAAAACATTTACACCATTCACAGTAGGGAGATACTCTGCTCGATCAGTGTGCTGTCGAGGCTTCAGTTGATCAACCATTCTGAAGTGATACAAAGGTGACAGTCCTGTGGAGAAACCGTGGAAATGTGAGAACTACAGTAAAAAGATTCAATTACCCATATTACCCATCCCAGCTGGAAATCCATCAATGAATTCGCATCAGGAAGAAGCCACTTACCTGTTCTGTGTGTGGGAAGGAATTTAATCAAATAACCAAACTCATGTCACACCAGAGAATTCACACTGGGGAGAGACCGTTCACCTGTTCAGAGCGTGGGAAGAGATTTACACAGACATCCTGGCTCATGTGACGTCAATGGATTCGCACCGAGGAAGGGAGAAGCCATTCAATTGTTCGGTGCATGGGAAGAGATTCCCTCATTCATCCGGCCTTCAATCACACCAGCAAATTCATACTGAGCAGAAACTATTTGGCTGCACCTCCTATGGAAAGAAGTTCAGACATGCATCTGCCCTCATTCGACACCAGCAAGTTCACGCTCTGTATGTGGGAAGGGCTGCAGTCAATCATCCAGTTTGCTGAGACACCAGCGAGTTTATCCCAGAGAAAAGCTGTTCAGCTGCACTTCCTGTGGGAGTCGTTTCAGGTGTTCATCCTCGCTCTGCTCATCAGCGAGTTCACACTAGAGAATGGCCATTCATTTGCTCCATTTGTGGGAAGCGATTCACTCAATCCTTCAACTGGAGATATATAAGTGAACCTCAATACCTTTATACTGCAGTAGTTCAAGGAGGAAACTCAGCAGCATCTTCTCCAGGGTGACTAATGATGGCCCAGCCAGAGATTTCCGTATTTTATGAAAGAATTGAATTCTGCTGTTATCGCTACCAAAATTAAGTCTGACAATATTAGATCTGTTTCAACTGATGTTAACACACCTATAATTGGCTGCAGTTTGGTACTCTGGACATATTGCTGATGGTTTGGACAAGTGTCCCTTTTTAAAAGCACCAACAGTCATTCTGAATTCAAGATTTGTGTTTGGAGAAAGAAACAGATGCCTTGTGGAAAGGAAAACATAAAAATCAATTTATAGAAAGGAAGCTGACAAAGGAGATGACCAAACAAGTTTTGTTCATCAAAGCTTCTTGGGCCAACTGCTGCTTTCACTGCCCTGTTTTGCACAGATTAACAGCATCACATCTGATAGGTCCAGGGTAAAGAATGAAGTGAAACTGGGCTGTGTCATAACCCCAACTTTGTTTCACATTTTCTTCCTCATTTTCTCAGCCTTGACATTCCCCTCTGAAATGAAGAAGTCTACCTGTATACCTGGTCAGGCAGTGAGCCCGCCTCTCAATCCAGACTGAAAACAAATACAAAAATAAAGCTTGTCTTTAAGACTCTCCCCTACACTGATGACAGTGCACTGGTCCACTCAACTTTCTTCTTTACCACCTTATCCAACTGTGTTCAGGGAGCTATCTGGAATTAGACCCCAAGATCCCCCTTTATACCAATGCTCCTAATGGTCCTGCCATTTACTGTATACTTTCCTCCTGCATTTAGCCTCCGAAACTGCATTTCCTCACTCTTCTCTGAATTAAAGTCCATCTGCCATTTCTCCATCCAACTTTCCGATTGATCTACATCCCGCTGTGTCCTTTGACAACCTACCTCACTATCGTCAGCTGCACCAATTTTCACAGCATTAGCAAACCTATTAAACAGACAACTTAGATTTTCATCCCAATCATTTATAAAAATGACAAACCTTGTGGAACATCACTGGTTGCAGATCTCTCGTCAAAAAACACCATCCCCACCCACCCTCTGTCCTCTAACCCAATCCAATTTAGCAACTCACCATGGATCGATCTCATGTGACATAATCTCCTGGACCCACCTACCATGAGGGAGCTTGTCAAATGCTTCAGTAGAGTACATGCAAACAACATCCACTGCGCTGCCTACATCAATCATCTTCATCACTTCTTCAAAAAAAACACAATCCAGTTTGAGAGACATGGCCTCTTCTGCAGGAAGCCACGATGCATGTTATCCACATGAACTTCAGCAAGGCCTTTGACAAGGCCCATCATGGCAGGCTGATACAGAAGTCTAAGTGACCTAGGTTACACCATGAGGTGGGTACAGAACTGGCTTTGTCATAGAAGATGAAAAGTAGCTATAGATCTGTGACCAGTGCTTTTCTGTAGGAATCAGACACCTGTTGTTAACATATTTATTATTAAAAAAAATTTGAAGGAGAATGTAGGTGATCAAATTAGTAAATATATGAATGACAAAGATGTGTGGAGCTGAGAGTAGTGAGGAGGAATGCTTGAGGATACAGCAGGATATAGATTGACTGGAGACTTGTATGGGAAAATGGCAGGTGGTATTTAATCCAGACAAATGTGAGGTGATACATTTTGGAAGGTCTAATGAAGGAGGTAAGTGCACAGTAAATGGCAGAATTCTGAGAAGCACGATCATAGAGCAGTATCTAGGTCTACAGGTTCACAGTTCCCTGAAAATGGCAACCGTAGTGGAGATGATGGTCAGGGCAAAGTGCATAAAAATTGGTCATATTGCAGCTCACTAGAACTTCAGTGAGGCTACATCTGCAATGTCGTGTACAATTCTGCTGACCAAACCACCACAAGGATGATCAGCTTTGCAAAGGGTACAGAAACAGGTTACCAGGATGTCACCTTGTTTGGAGGATATTAGTTATGAGGAGATGTTGGATAAATTTGGTTTGTTTTCATTTAAACATCAGAGGCTGAGGAGCAATCAGGTAGAAATGTACTAAACTGTGACAGACATGGATAGGTGGAGTCTAGAGTAGAAATGACAGTGTGTAGGGGACATAAGTTTAAGGTATAAGGGAAAAATGCAAAGGAGGTGTGAAAAGTAAGTTTTTACACACAGGACAGTATGTGCCGCGAATGCATTGCCAGAGAAAGTGGGATAAGCAGGTACAATCACAATGCTTAAAAGACATCTTGATGGATTTGTGAATTGGCAGGGAATAGAGAGATACAAACTGTGCAGGGGAAATAAAGAGATTTCATGATTAGAAAATCGTGTGTTAATGGATGCTTGTGGGCTAAAGGGACTGTTCCTGTTCTATAGTGTTATTTGAGACCTCAGTTTTTCAAATACAGACTGGAATATTGGTAGAGTAAGAGGCAGCAAGGGTAAGTTTTCCTGGATTGTATGCACGACAAAGTTCCGAAAACAGTGCATTCAGTTCAAAAAGAAAGAGTGCTCGTTTGATCATACTTCTTGGGAATGATGGGGGCCAAGTAGATCAAGTGTCAGTGGCAGATCATTCAGGAGACCATGATCACGTGTAGGAAGGTGCAGAATAATGTCAGATAATAACCAGCATTAGTTCAGAATAAGAAAGCTCAGTTGATGGAGAATTGTCTTCAACAGAGCAAGGTCAAAGCTGGACAGCAATGACTGGAGTGACAGGTTGATGGGACAAAGTATAAATAATAATAAGGGCTACTTTCAAAGAGAAGCTGGCTCAAGTACACTCAAAAAGGAAAGGAAGGACAAACATTCAGGGCTGCTTGTATGACAAATAGAATTTAAGATAAGATATAAAAAAAACACATGATAGGTGTCAAGGAGAAAAGTCGAAATTGACAGTCACGAGGAACACAGAAGGCTCAGAAGTTGGGGCAAGCAGGTGAAAAAGCACACAAGGAAGGGAGACAGTTCGGAGAAAAGGTTGGCAGCCAGTTGAGAGGGGCTCATAACATACTGGCTATAACAATGTAGGAGACAAACCAGAGAAACATGCAGGTTCTGGGTTCAGACAGGGGAAAACTTTAGGAGCCCCTTGGCCTCATCAGAAGCAGCAGAGGCAGTGGATCGATTATCACCATGAGTTAGAAAATGAAGCTCTTTGAGCTCCTCACAGGTGTTGCAGGTGAGGATGGAGGATACATGGGGGAGGGTGAAAGAGATGTTCAATGAGAACAAACTTTTATTAGACACATCATTAAAAAAAACATACTGCAGGTCACACAGAAAACTGTTTGATTTGACTCTGATTCTAAATATAAAGACTGAGAACTGGAGTTATTTAAACCAGTGGAAACAGATTCCATTGAAACGGTTCAGTACTGACTGATTGAAAGCAAAATGCAAACATCCAACAGCTACTTACAAACTCACTTCTGTGTCAGCAAATGAGATAAATGAGTGAATCCCTTCCCACCCTCAGAGCAGATGAATGGCCTCTCTCCAGTGTGAACTCGCTGGCATATATTGAGGTTAGTTGATCATCTGAACACATGTCTACAAAAAACACACGAATGGTCCCTCAACAGTGTGAACATATTGATGATTCATCAGTTGCCCAGAACATTTAAAGCACTTCCCACAGTTTGGACATTTAAAAGGTCTCTCGTCAGTGTGAGCAGCGTGTGTGCCAGGACTGTAGTTAACCAAGTGAATCCCTCCCCACAATCAAGGCTTGCATTGTGTCAGTCCTGGTAGTTAATTAAAACTGGTGTCCACACACACAATACGTGTATGGTTTCACACTGTGAATAATGCTTTCTCCTTCCATGTTCAAAATCTGATAATGTTCTGTTTACAATAAACTGAGGGGCCCATAAAACGCTGGGATTGTGCCTGGTGTCAGTTTCCCTTTGAATACTCCGTGAAATCAATTTAAAACAGAACAATGCAAATAAGAGAGAGTCCACACAAACACCAGGCTGCCTATGATATCAGCTGGTAATGAATCTGGTAGTTTGATTAGATTAGATTAGACTAGACTCCCTACAGTGTGGAAACAGGCCCTTTGGCCCAACAAGTCCACACTGCCCCTTGAAGCATCCCACCCAGACCCATCCCTCTATATCCCACACAGCCTTGAACACCACGGGCAATTTAGCATGGCTAATCCACTAATCCACCTAGGCTGCACATCTTTGTGGGAGGAAACCGGAGCACCTGGAGGAAACCCACACAGACACGGGGAGAACGTGAAAACTCTGCACATACAGTTGCCCGAGGCTAGAATTGAACCCGGGTCCCTGGTGCTGTGAGGCTGCAAAGCTAATCACTGAGCCACCGTGCCACCCCATTGGATTAATGATGTACTATAAAAAAGAAGTGACCACAAAAGCCAGTGATTCATTAATGTCGATCAGGGAACGGAACCTACCACCTGGTCTGGACTTACACAAGACTCTGACCTCTTTGTGAGTGGACAGACAAAGAAAGAATGTGGCGAAAGAAGTGAAACACAGGTATTGAATAAATCCACATCTCAATCAGAACTTTAACATCATGTCACAAACCCTTAAAATTCACTACTGTGAACGTCCAGTGTGGAAGATCTATATGGAACACCATCACGGTGAGGACCCCCTCCAAGTCACACATCATCCTGACTTGTCTGAATCCGGTGCAGGATGAACTGAAATTTCCTCCAATTACCCAGCGAGACAGCTTCTACACTGACTGCAACCTTCTGTCCAGTAACTGTGTGAAGCTGAACCAGGCTGTTCACAACTCTGAAAAAATACTTCACACTAAGATGAGCTTTCAACCACATCATCACCAAACCAACTGTTTCCATCTCAGTAACATCACCTGACCCCATCCACGTCTCAGCTCATCTGCTGCTGAAACCCTATCCATTCTTAATTACCTCTAGATTTATCTGCCCTAACACTGACCGGTCCCCCATACTCAACTGTCCCGTAATGTTGGAGTGATTCAAGTCTCTGCTCTCTCAGTTCTAGTGTTATTGGCCCGAAGTGCATCACAAATAAGTCAGCAGATTTGTTAAAAGACTATCCAACTTAGCATCATGATAGTGCCAGGCAGCGTGAGAAGTTTTTCCTTGAAGTGAGAATGGGACCTACTTTCCACAGGACTGTACAGTAGTTACTCTCACCGAATGCTGTTCTGGATAAATACTGAGGATGAGGTAATGTAGGTTTTCCCCTCCCTCTCTCGCACTGTTCTTCCTCACCCCTGTTGTACCTATTTTGTTTCTATGCCTCCTGTATACTCAAACATGTCTGTGTAGCTCCTAGAAAAAAAAACTTTAAGAGAACTTCAAGTATATATTTTTTTCTTCATGCAGCAAATTATATGTGTATTGTCTCCTCTTTTCTTACACACAGTAAAAATCCTGTGGAGAAGAAAATGCCACTTGCTCAACGGACAGTTGCAGCAGTGAGATTCAAACCCACATCAATGAAAAGACTGCAGTCTTCATTCAGCTCCTTAGAATGTTCAGCCACAGTAATTGACAAGTCGTGGTCATCCTTATTGTCTTTGACGATAATGTCGCTGCACCAAATTTTAGTCATGGAGCAGGAGGCCTCAAGACAGCATTACCATTTCTTAAATCTCTAATGGGTTCCCAAGCTCAACACCAATTTTGCCTCAAATCCCTGCAAAGTCTCCAATTTCTCTCAGGTCACTTCTCAAGCTTTTCCCTTCTCAAACAGCCAAAAGTTCTTTTCTTAACAGAAAGTGTTATAGAAACATAGTAGGTCTGAGACAAGTGAAATCATGTTAGTTTCAAGAACTTAGAACTATTTCTCTCTCCACAGGAATGGCTTCACTAACATCCTACATAGTTGTTACAATTTTTAACAATTATGTAGCAATTAAAGTTAAAATTCTATTTTCTTTCTTTATCATTTGCAGCACCAGCATAGGACTTTAGACCCATTTCTGTCCTTTTCCGTACCAATCCTGAATCAGAAACAGCTATCAATAACTATCTGAGAGCCCCGCTGAATTTATCCAGCACTTTTTTTTGGACAGAGATTTAATTTAGAAACACAAATTGTCCAATGTGTCAAATGCCTGAAATACTTGCTCACAAGGTCTTGGTGTCTGTCTGTTTAAACATTGCGCTGTGAAGACTTCAATCATCCATTTTAAGCAACAAGCACACAGTAACTGAACAGTCTTCACTTAAAAATACATTTCCTTCCTCATCTTTTAAGCTTGTTTATTTCTTTGTACCACTTAGTAGGAAGTCATACAACTGCACCAGAAACCTCTGGTCCTTCGAATCTTTTTAACCAATGGCTAAAAATGCAGTCCATAACATGAGAATTGGCAAAAGTTGTTGACACATAGAACAAAGAACATGTTGTGTGAGACTCAGCAAATAAATGAACATTTCTTAGACTGTAGCTGAAAAGAATTGGTTTATTGAGACAGATTTATTCACCATTTAACCGAGTGACTGGAGTCATACAGGCTGCTTAAAGATGAGGGAAACAACATCACTAAATTAATTTTGAATGTTAAATCCTGGAGCAAGTACCGAAAATGGGTTGCAATGTGAATGAGAAGAATACATTGGAACCTTGGGATTTTCTAAAGCAAATACCTTTTACTTCCTTGGACTGCAGTGGCGTCAGTGAAAAAACCCATTCGTCGCCTTATAAAGCAAGATTTGAACACTGACTGTGGGAGGCCAAGTTAGCTCAGTTGTTAGAACATACGCTGTTGAAGTGCAGGGTTGTGAATATGAGCCCAACTTTGAGCACGACCTGTTTAATTACTTGGTATTTCCCCTCTGCAAATTCCCTTCCTCCAGCTATTCTTGACAGGCTAACCCTTTCATCCCATGAATCAGCTTAGCGAATCTCTTTGTACTGCATTCAACACCAGTATATCCTTTCTTAAATACAAGCACCAAAACTGTAAATAATATACCAGTATGGCTTCACCAACATCCAATACAGTTGTTACAAGATGTCCTTATCCTCAAACACCAACACCTCGCAATTAAGGCCAAAATTCCATTTACTTTCTTCATAACTTCAGCAGTTTGGGACTTCAGACCCATCCTTGCCCTTTTCCATACAAATCCTGAATCGAAAAGTTATAATAACTGCCTGCAAAATGCCATCCCACTGAAACTTCAACCACTTGCTCAACTTTGTAACCGAAAGTCAAGTCCAGGACCTTCCCCTTCCTTGTTGCATCTTCTACTTAGTGGCTGAAAAAAATGCTGCCCTGGATGTATTTTTAAAATTCTGATAAATCCTTCACACGACGATGCCTACATTAATGTTGAGGAAGTTGAAAGCTCCTGCTACCTCAATCCTGCTATTTTTACACTTTCTCAAAATTTGCCTCCTTATTTATTTGTGGAGTTTTCAAAGACGCCGCCCCTCCTTATTGCTGTAATAGATTTCCTAAACAAAATAACAATATCTCCTCCTCCTTTACCAACTCCACTGCCTTGCATGAAGGCCCTATATCCTGGAATACTGAGCTGCTAACCGTGTCCAAGTGACAGCAATGTCTTTATGACCCCATTAATTTGTATCCTCAAATCATCCGCCTTATTCACCTGACTCCAAGCATTAAATACCATTCACCCTTAAACTCCCTTATACCTTAACCTGGCCTGTGACAATGCCTTCCAGACTCTCGTTTCTTCTCTTTTTGGCCCTTGTTATTATTTTGAACATTCTCTCTGGATTTCAGCCCACTGCTGAGTTATTTACAAGGCCCTCAACAGTACTGGAAACCCACCCCCACCTCCCACAAGGATGCAGGTCCCATTCCAGTTGAGGTGTAACTGCTGTGTGTAATTCTAGTCTTCCTGCTAAAGGAAGGGTGTTGTAAAACTTGAAAAGATTCAGAAAAGAAGTGTAATGGTTATTATTGTAATAGTGTACCATTAGTACACTAAGTTTCAAGCATTATGGGATGACCCTGTTCCCAATTGCTCATATGAACTGTACTGACTGTCATTGAGTGAAAAGTAAAAACCTAGGTTACTCACACTTGGAGGTGAGGATGGAGGAGTTAGGGCAGATGGACAGCCTTTCAAAATAAACTAGTCTGCTTTTGAGATGAAGACTCAATGCACAGTAGTTTTAATAAAAGGTTAACTTATATCGTTTTTTTTCTCCCAACTAGGTAACCAAACACGTGGTGTTTTCAAACATCATGAGAAACATGCCCAGATAACATGACGTGGACACAGATAATAGGAGCAACAAAAAAAATTCCTACAGATTCTTGGGAACTCATTGGTGGTTATCCACAGTGGCTCAGCGGTTAGCACTGCTGGCTCACAATGCCAGGGACCCAGACTTGATTCCACCCTTGGGCAACTGAGTGTGTGGCTGTTGGCATGTTCTCCCTGTGGCTGCGTGGGTTTCCTCTGGGTGTTCTGGTTTCCTCCCATGTGTTGGTTAGGTGGATTCGCCAAGCTAAATTGCCCAGAGTGTTCAGGGATGTGTAGATTAGGTGGGTTACCAGGACATGTGTCTGAGTGGCATGCTGTGAGGTTTTCTGTGAATTCTTGGGCCAAACAGCCTGTTTCCATACTGTCGGAATACTCTGAATTCTATGAAAACCAGTCCTAATGAACTAGGAAATCCTTTTTCACAGTGTGCAGGTGGATTGTCTTTACCCACTGTGAATGTGTTGATATACAGCAATAAAACGTCATCATTTTCAAAACCTACCCTACCGTTACGTATTTGTTATTGAGATTAATGCAAAAGGACGAATAAATTAAACACCATTTATTTCAATGCCAGAGGCCTAACAGCTAAGGCAGATGAACTCAGGGCAAGGTTGGAAACATGGAACTGGGTTATCATTGCAATTACAGAGACAAGGCTCAAGGATGGACAGGGCTGCCAGATTAATGTTCCAAGATATAGATCCGATAGAAAGTCAAAGCGGGAGGGGAAGCAAAGCATGACAGGAGTGAAAAGCGGCATTTTTGAGCAAGGATAACATTATGGCTTTACTTAGGCAGGATATAGCTGAGAACACATCCAGGGAAGTTATTTGGGTGGAACTTAGAAATAAGAAAAGGGACGATCACTTTATTGGGATTATACTATATGCCTCCCAATAGTCAGCAGGAATCTGACAAACAATTTTGAAAGAAGATCTCAGTTATCTGTAAGAATAACAGGGTGGTTATGGAATGGATTTTAGTTTTCCAAACAGATTGGGAATTCCATAGTGTAAAAGGCTTGAATGGAGAGGAATTTGCTGAGAGTGTACAGGAAAATGTTCTGATTCAGTATGCGATGTATCGACTCGAGAAAGAGCAAAACTTGACCTGCTCTTGGCAAATAAAGCAGGACAGGTGACTAGGGTATCAGTGGGGGAGGACTTTGGGGCCAGTGACCATAATACTATTAGTTTTAAAATAGTGATGGAAAAGAGTAGACCGGGTCTGAAAGTTAAAGTTCTATATTGGAGGAAGGCCAATTTTAATGGTAGTACGCAAGAGCTTTCAAAAGTTGATTGGGGCAGATATTTGCAGGTAAAACGGAAAGGTTCAGAAGTGGGAAGCCTTCAAAAAAAAAGATAATGAGTGTTCAGGGACAGTATGTTCCTGTTCGGGTGACGGACAATGCTGGTCGGTGTAGGGAATTCTGGATGACTAGAGAAATCAAGGTTTTGGTCAAGAAAAAGGAAGGAAGGGCATGCCAGGTATAGACAGCAGAGATTGAGTGAATCCTTATAAGAGTATAATGACAATGGTATACTTAAGAGGGAAATTAGGAGGGCAAAAAGGGGACATGAGGTAGCTTCGGCAAATAGTATTAAGGAAAATCCAGAGGGATTCTACAAATAGATTAAGAACAAAAGGATAACTAGGGAGAGAATAGGGCCCCTTAAAAAGCAGCAATGCCGCCTTTGTGTGGAATTGCAAGAAATGGGGAATATAATAAAACAAGTATTATGCATCAGTATTTACTACAGAAAAGGATATGGAAGATATAGACAGTGGGGAAATAAAGAGCAACATCTTGAAAATTAGCCATATTTCAGAGGTAGTGATGCTGAACGGCTTAAAACGCATAAAAGTGGATAAATTCCTGGGACCTGATCAGGTGTATCCGAGAACTCGGAGGGAAACTAGGCAAGAGATTGTTGGGCCCCTTGCTGAGATATTTGTATCATCGATAGCCACAGATGAGGGATCAGAAGTTGGCTAATGTGATGCCACTATTTAAGAAAGGTGCTAAGGAAAAGCCAGGAAACTATAGGCCAGTGAGCCTGATATTAGTGGTGGGCAAGTCATTGGAGGGAATCCTGAGGGATAGTACTTGAAATATTTGGAAAGGGAAGGACTGATTCGGGACAGGCAACATGGCTGTGTGTGTAGGAAATCATGTCTCACTAACTTGATTTTTTTTGAAGAAGGAACAAAGAGGATTGATTAGGGCAAAGCAGTGGATGTGTTCTATATGGATGTCAGTAAGGCAGTTGACAAGGTTCCTCATGGTAGACTGATTAGCAAGGTCAGATCACATGGAATACAGAGAGAACCAGTCATTTGGAAACAGATCTGACTTGAAGGTAGAAGACAGAGTGCTGGTGGAGGGTTGCTTTGTAGATTGGAGGTGTGTGACCAGTGGTGTGCTGCAAGGATCAGAGCTGGGTCCACTCATTTCTGTCATTTATAAAGATGATTTGGATGTGAATGCAGGAGTTATAGTTACTAAGTACCAATCCTTGCAGCATACTGCAGGCCAAAGGCCTTTCCAAATGGCCAGCTCTCCCTGGATTCCATGTGATCTCACCTTGTTAATCAGGCTACCATGCGGAATTTTACTTACTGAAATCCATATCGAAAACATCCACCAGTCTGCCATCAATTTTCTTTGTAACTTCTTCAAAAAAAACTCAATCAAGACATAATTTCCTATGGACAAAGACATGTTGACTATCCCCATTCAGTCCACGCTTTCCAAATACATGTAAATCCTATCCCTCAGACTTCCCTCCAACAACTTACACATAACTGACATCAGGCTCACCAAAAGTTTATTGTTCCCTGGCTTTATGTTACCACCTTTCTTAAACAATGGCACTGGAATAGCCAACCTCCAGCCTAACAGCTCACCTATGACTGTCAATGGTGCAAATATCTGAGCAAGGGGCCCAATCGCAAGCCTAACTTCCCGCAAAGTTGGAGAATACACCTGAAGAAGTCCTGGGGATTTATCCACCTTTATGCTCTGTAAGGCATCCAGCACCACCTCCTCTATAATATGGAACTTTTCAAGATACACATTCATTTCTAAGTTCTCTAGCTTTCATATTCTTTTCCACAGTAAATACCGATGTAAAATACTTGTTTTGCATGTCATCCATCTTGTGCATTCCCATACATAGGCGGTCTTACTGTGCTTTTAAGGGGCATAATAGTGTCAAAATTGGCCTTAGTCCCATTGAAAACTTTAACTTTTAGACCAAGTCTATCCTTCTCCATAACTATTTTAAAACTAATACAACAATGATCATAGGCCCCAAAATATTTCTCCCACTGACCTCTCAGTCACCTGCCCTACCTTATTTCCCAAGAGAAGATCAAGTTTTGAGCAGGGACTAATGACACCAGTACAAACAGCCCAAAGATCCAAGTTCAATCCTTGATTTAAAAGCAAAATCCTTCAAATGTGGTTGTGGTGAACTTGCTGGTGTGTTAACAGTTTGCATGATTGAGTGAATCCCTTTCCACACATAGAACAAGTGAATGGTCTGGCCCCAGAGTGAACTCGCTGGTGTCTCAGCAGGTTGGTTGAGTGAGCAAATCCCTTCCCACATTCGGAACATGTGAACGGTTTCTCTCCAGTGTGAATTCACTGATGTGTCAGCAGGTGAACTGTCTGAGTGAATGCTTTTCCACACTCCGAACAGCTGAATGGTCTCTCTCCAGTATGAAGTCGCTGATGTGTCAGCAGGTTGGATGAGTGAGTAAATCCCTTCCCACACTCAGAACAGGTGAAAGGTTTCTCTCCAGTGTGAACTCGCTGATGTACCAATAGTTTGGAATTGCGAGTGAATCCTTTCCCACATTCAGAACAGATGAATGGTCTTTTCCCAGTGTGAACTTGCTGGTGTTCCAGCAGAGAGGATGACTGAGTGAATCCTTTCCCACACACAGAACAGGTGAATGATTTCTCTCTGGTGTGAACTTGCTGGTGTCTCAGCAGGTTGGTTGACGAAACGAATCCTTTCCCACAAATAAAGCAGGTGAACAGTCTGTCCCCATTGTGAATTCGCTGATGTGTCAACAGGCTGGATGACAAAGCAAATTCTTTCCCACATACAGAGCAAGTGAATGGCCTCTCTCCTGTGTGAATTTGCTGGTGTTTCAGCAGGTGAGATGTCTGCGCAAATCCTTTCCCACACACAGAGCAGGCAAACGGTCTCTCCCCACTGTGAACTTGTTGGTGTTTCAGCAGGTTGTTTGACTGAGTGAATCCCAGCCCACAATCAGAGCAAATGAACGGTTTCTCCCCAGTGTGACTGCGTTGGTGCATTTCCAGCTGGGATGGGTAAATAAATCCTTTCCCACAATCCCCACATTTCCACAGTCTCTCCCCAGTGTGACTGCGCTGGTGTTTGGACATTTCAGATGAATCTTCACAGACTCTTCGGCACACAGACAATACGCATTTCTCCCTGGTGAACAGTGCTTCTTCCTTCAATGTTCAAAATCCTGAGATAATTAGGTTATGACAAACAGATTGAGTGTCAGATCTGGATGTGGTTTTGTTTGATTTCTCTGAATGCAATCAAAATTTCAAACAGAAAAGTAGAGAGAGAGAAACCAGAAGAATACACACAAAGATTGTGAAACTCTGAAATTAATCTGGTCAATTGTGGATCCAACACCGAGGGGCACTGCTGGATTATCAGTAAAACTGAACCGGTTCATTTAATGTCCTTCAGGGAAGGAAAACAGTCAGCGTTTGCCTACAAAAAAAAGAGATAGAGTTTGGACAGACATGAAGGGCAGGCATTTTATACATCAGAAAATGAATCCAATTCCTGTTTTCTCCCCATACCCTCTGATGCTTCTGAAGGGCTGAGAATACACAGCAAAATACCTGAAATCTGAAATAAAAACAGAAAAAGATGGAGATACACAGCAGATCTGACAGCATCTGAAATGGTGACAGATGCAGGAACCATTGCAATCTTGAAGAAGTGTTGAGATGATCATCCATTGCACCATAATATAGGTTACACACCGAGTGCCAGAAAACGGGCCTAGCTTCAATAGGTGCTTGATGGCCAGCACCGATACAATGGGGACAGTGTGTTCAACAATTGTACCCGAGTGTCTGACCCCATTTAGTTCCATGTTTCTCTCCTGTTCTCTTTTAGGAAACAGGCAGCAGCAAGTAGTGAAGAATGCAAATGATATTTTGCCCTTCATTGTGAGAGGATTCGAGTACAGGAAGAGGGATATCTTTCTATAAGGGCCTTGGTGAGACCACACCTGGAGTCGTGTGCACCTTTGTTCTCCTTTCCAAAGGAAGGATGGCCTGGCTACTGAATGATCGTAAAGAAGGTTCACCAGACCAATTCCTGGGATCTCAGGACTGATGCATGATGAGAGAGTTTTGATCTTGATTAATCCTTCTTTCTTTTAATCTTTCAGCCACCGACAACATCATGAACTAATTTCACGTCCCATTTGCTGATCTGAGTCTCTTACTACTGAAGCTATACTTTGGTTCCCATTCCCCTGTCATACGAGTTTAAATCCTCACCAGTGGAACTAGCAAAAGCATCAACAAGAATATCTGTCCCAGCTCTGCCCAGGACAATTGTTCAAGCTTGTGCATGTCCCACCTTCCCCAGAAACAAACAGTCTCAAAGCCTCAGGAATCTAAACGCTTTAAGTTATATCTCCAGCCATGCACTCATCTCATCTGTCCTCTTATTCTCGCTTTCACAAGCACGTGCATTGTAGCAGCTCACACTGTTACTGGATTAGATCACGAAAGGTCCTGTGGGGGTCATAAAAGAGTCCTGTTGAGAAGGAACATTTGGGAATTTACTTGGGTTTCTGTAAACAGGCAGTTCAAAACACATAAGCATTTTAATAAGAGGCAGTTTTTAAAGGCCTGGTCCAGCCACAATCACAAGTTTGTTACTTAATTAAAAAGTAGAAGCAAAAGTCTGATCCTACAGCATTCTGAACTGTTTAGGTAATTGTAACCAGAAATGCAAACAACCAATTAACATGAAATGGTTAGCTGAATTCCTTGAGCGAATGTTTGTCAGCAATAAAAGCAGCTCACTGCATCATTATGGAAGGCAAAGCAATAAATGGTGTAAACACAACCTGTAAAAGACCAACAACATAGGAAGGGGCAAAGAAAGGTTATAAAAGAGAGAAGTCAGGGCTGCAGAGAGATAAAACAATTGAAATGTAGATATGGATAATTTGAATAAATTCTTACATGCAAAGATCAACGGAAGAGTGACAAAGATAGATTGCAAAATCCGAAGTGAAGACATGATTAGTGCCTTAGTTATTTGTGAAATCTAAACAAGTTTTGTTTAATGGCTTGGTAAAGCTCTAAAGTGACTGAATTTCATCCTCAGTGGAATTTGAATAGATGCTTTTTATTAAAACAAGAAAGTAATAATGGAAAGCGCTTCGAGTGGAAAATGAAACTTCAATTTAAAAATCATTTGCAGCATGCAAATCGTTGGGGTTGTAAACTGCAACAGCAAGTCAGAAACACTGTTTGTTTGGTCTCTTAAGCTGAAGTGAGAGAGGGATTTTTCCACAATTTTCAACTGTATTACAAAATTGTAGTTACTTTATATCAGAGTTGAGTTTAAAAGACTTAATCACAATTCCTAACAATCCACACTACAGTTAGTAGAGAATTTGGAAAAGTTCTCAGTGATAAGCTACTATTTTGTTTTTTGGCAAAAAACATGGTGCAGCTGGCAAATGTCTGAGGAGGAATATAACTGTCAAAAGCATTGTCAGGTCCCAAAGACAGATGAAGTCATTTTCTAGCTAACCTCAGGAGATTATAGGAGGGTTTAAGGCTGAACATAGTATTGTCCATGATTGTTTGCTTACTGGATTGGATATATTGATTTGGGGTGTGTGGCTAACAATGACAACAATATTGCATGTAAATAACATCTAGCAAAAGGAATAAAAATATTACAATCAGCCAGGGAAAGTTTGAGTATCATTGCCCACTCTTCCAATCTGAGCTGTATTTAAGAGGGGAATTAGGCCTCACGTGAAAGCCAGGTTTGGAGTGGACTCTGGCCTCTCCCACACATGCGGTAACAGAGCTCTGAATAAAGGTCGCTTGTACAACTGAACACAACACAAAACTCCTCCCTACCACAATGTGGCAATGGGTGTAAGCTTGACAATACTACATTTGAGATCTTGTATTTTAATGTATCTCTTATCTTCCTATCTTCAGCTTTCAGGTCCTCCTATGTCACTGGTACAATCGGATGTTCACCCTCCCACTCCAGAATGTCCTGAAGCTGTTCCATGTCATCGCTGATCCTGGCACCAGGGAGGCAACATACCATCCCGGATTCATGTCTCTCTGTGCCCCGTACTATTGAATCCCCTGTCTCTACAGTCATATTCATCATTTTCCTCCCCTTCTCCGCAGCAGAGTCACTCCAAGTGCCATGAACTTGACTGATGCTGCTTCCCGATTGGCCACCCCACCACCACCAGCCCTCCCCCGACCAAACAGTACCCAAAACAGTATATTTGTTTGAGGACGATGACCACGAGGGACTCGAGCACTTCATTTCTGAGCCTTTTACTTGTCTGATGGCCACCCATTCCCTTGCTGTCTGTGTAATCTTCACCTGCTTGTGACCAATCTGTTGAGAATGCTACCACAACCTTCTCAGTATCATGAATGCTCCATACTGACTGCACCCACAGCTCCAGCTCTGAAAAACAGCTAACCAGTAGCTGCAGACGGATACACTTCCTGCACAAATAGCCAATAGGGACACTGGTAATATCCCGGAGTTTAACGCGGAAAAGTGTGAGGTGATTCACTTTGGAAGGAGTGACAGGAATACAGAGTACTGGGCTAATGGTAAGATTCTTGGTAGTGTGGATGAGCAAAGAGATCTCAGGATCCGTGTGCATAGATCCCTGAAAGTTTCCACCCAGGTTGATAGGGTTGTTAAGAAGGTGGATGGTGTGTGAGGTTTTATTGGTAGAGGGATTGAGTTTCAGAGCCATGAAGTCATGTTGCAGCTGTACACAACGCTGGTGCGGCCACACTTGGAGCTCTGGTCGCCACATTATAAGAAGGACGTGGAAGCATTGGAAAGGGTGCACAGGAGATTTACCTGGATGTTCCCTGGTATTGAGGGAAGGTCTTTTGAGGAAAAGTTGAGGGACTTGAGGCTGTTTTCGTTAGAAGAAGGTTAAGAGGTGACCTAATAGAGACATACAAGCTGATATGAGGAGTAGATAGGGCGGACACTGAGATCCTTCTTCCTCGGATGGAGGTGGCCAGCACGAGGGGCCATAGCTTTAAATTGAGGGGTGATAGTTGTAGGACAGATGTCAGAGGTAGGTTCTTTACTCAGAGTAGTAAGGGCGTGAAATGCCCTGCCTGCAACAGTAGTAGACTCGCCAAGTTTAAGGGCATTTAAGTGGTCATTGGATAAACATATGGATGATCATGGAATAGTGTGGGTTAAATGGGCTTCAGTTTGATTTCCCAGGTCGACACAACATCAAGGGTCTATGTTCTATTGTGCTAGACAAGGACAACACAGACCTGAGGGCTTCTGTTGTGACTTCTCTCCAGATTAAGCCAGTTTCTGCCTTAAAGAGAATTTAATGAAGCTAGGTCCTTCCCCTTCATTTCAAACATTACTATTATAAAATCAAAAGTCGCTAACTTTATATAAGCTAATATATACTTTAAAAACTGTAAGAAAATTCTTTCCAGTATCAATTATCAATTGACTGTTTCCGTTAGGACGGTGAGACTTTCTGAACTGCCCAAACTGAGACTGAGCATCACACTCAATCTTTCAGTTTCACTTTCTTTCTGTTTCACCCAACTCCAAAGCACTCTCATTTAGCCAAGCAGCACTCACAGTGCAGCCTTTTCATTTTCATTTTCATTGTCTGCTCACACCCACTCTGATCTCAGCCTCCCATACTGTTTCAATTCAGCTCAATGGGAGCTCAGGGAACAGCATCTTCACGTTAAATGCAGTAATTTATAACCCTCAGGACTCCACACAGACTTCAGCAGTTTCAGGATCAAAAGAATTGTCAGGATCTGGAAGATTCCACTTGAAGGGGTGCTGGAATTTGTGCCCATAAGGAATTTTAAAAGGAAGTTTGCAGATATTCAAGAATGAAGAATATATAGATTAAAATCATGAAGTGGGCGATTGGGACTAAATATGACAGTTCTTTCAAGGAGACGAGGTGTTGTTTGGACAAATCTGCCCCTCTCAGGCCAATATCTCCTTTCTCAGCTGCAGGGTATAGAACTCAACACTTATCCCAGGGGTGATCAAACCAAAAATTTGAATATTCTGCTTTCAAGTTACAACCTTACCAGGAATATTCTCCCATGGATAGAATGGTTAAACCTCTTCCCTTTCGCATTTAAGTGTCAATGATACTCAGATCCTGATCACTCTGCTTAATGGAGAACTTGCATGGATCCTGGTCTGCAAATTATTCTCAATTAATACCCTGTAAAACAAATCCATAAGAGACAAATAACTGTCAGCCCTGGATAGAAATCCAAAAAACACCACAAGATTGTTTGGAAAAGGCAAACATTTCTCTTGGTTTCCGTTCGTTATGTATAAATCCTCCTGTTCAAATCACCCTGCTCCCCGACACAGAAAGATGCAGAGGGAAAATACACCCATTATTAGAGACGGAGGAAGTCAGATATTAATGAATTTGACCAGGGAGCACAAGGGGACTCAGAGCACGTTCAGTGATTTGATCCCAATCATATGAACACTGGGCAAACGGATATGCTTTAATAGATCATAATATTTAAAGGAGGACTTCCGAAAGTGAGAGTGCAACAGGTAACATGAAGTTCTGAGCAAGGGTTAGCGGATCCGAAACGTTATTTTTTTAATTCACGGATGCTGCCAAACCTACTGAGCTTTTCCACCAACTCTGTTTTTGAACATGCAGTTCTGAACGCGTTTTCGGCATTTCTCCTCCACTAAGTATCTAACGTGTAACTGCAGCAATTTATACTGCCTGAAGCCAGTACTCCGCCAGCGTCAAAAGTCCTTCCCAGGAAATACACGCCACGTCTCAGTCTGGGGAAGAAGTCCAGAAAAAAAAAACACATTTCGCTTCTATATACCCGCCCCCCCCAAAGAAAGGCTGCGCTGGCGTTCCACTGCAGGTTGCCACCTATAAATATGGCGATCCGGCATGAGTCCCAAAGATCATTGCCCCTAATAAAGATGGTGGCAATCACCTCTGCCTATCGCAGCCTCAGGTCCGCAGCAATTCTTCCATTTGCTGCAAAACACGGGGCCGGCATGTTAAAATGTATGTTTTCTGACATGCATCGACCGCAATTAAAACCTCTCAGTCAATACCGAAACTATTTCCCTCCCGGTTTTTGCTCCTTTCCTTTTTGTCCCGTGTACTGTACCTTCCGAAAGCAGCCGACCTTCAGTCGCAGAGATTTTGCGCCCCCGAACAAGGGCGATCACGTGATTTTCACACAGACAAACATCTCACTCGCTCTGATTGGTTGGAGGGTAGGCCGCTTCCATTGGCCCCGCCCCGTGCTCCGATTGAACCAAAGCTGACATCGCTCACAGGGAGATAGCAATAGCTGCAGGTGTTGGAGTCACAGATGACACAGTGTGGAGCTGGAGGAACACAGCGAGCCAGGCACCATCAGAGGAGCAGGAAAGTTGATGGTTCAGGACCCTTCTTCAGAAATGGGGGAGGGGACGGGAACTGAAACATAAACAGAGTGGGGGCTGGGGAAGGTAGGTGGGAAGGTGATAGGTGAGTGCAGGTAGTCAGTGGTGAAGATTTTTCCTGCTGTTCATCAGCTCTGTGAGTGATGGTGAGTGTTCATCCCGAGATGAGGGAAAAAATGGGCCACTCCTGATTCTCCTAATGTAAGGCAAAACAACAGCTTGTATTTTATGGAAACTTTTACTCTGTCATTTTCCTCGATGTTTTGGCTGTTTCGGAGACATGGATAGAGCAGGGTCAGGAATGGATGTTGTAAGCTCCAGGGTTTAGATCTTTCATTAAGGACAGGGAAGGTGGTAAAAGAGGGGGAGGTGTGGCTTTGTTAGCCAAGGACAGTACAACGGTGGCTGAAAGAACTCTTGATGAGGACTCGTCTACTGAGGTGTTATGGGCTGAGGTCAGAAACAGGAGAGGAGAGGTCACACTGCTGGGAGTTTTTTATAGGCCCCTGGAAAGTTCCAGGGATGTGGAGGAGAGGATTGGCAAAACTATTCTGAGCAGGAGTGAAAATAACAGGGAGATTAGCTATGGCAGACATTAACTTCCCTAACATTGACTGGAAATGCGATAACTCTAGTATGTTGGATGCATCAGTTTTTGTCCAATGTGTGCAGGAGGGTTTCCTGACTCAGTATGTTGAAGGGCCGACAAGAGGGGAGGCCACACTGGATCTGGTACTTGGTAATGAACCAGGCCAGGTGTTTGATTTAGTGGTAGGTGAGCACTTTGGACAGAGTGACCATAATTCGGTTATGTTTACTTTAGCAATGGAAAGGGTTAGGAATATGCTCCAGGGCAAGAGTTATAGATGGGGGAAGGGCAATTATAATGCGATTAGGCAAGACTTAGGAGGCAGAGAATGGGTTAGCAAAATGCAAGGGATGGAGACAATCGAAATGTGGAGCAGGTTTAAGGAACAGATATTGCTGTCCTTGATAGGTATGTACCTGTCAGGCAGGGAGGAAGCGATTGAGGTAAGGGAGCTGTGGTTTATGAAAAAAATTGTATCTCTTGTTAGGCAGAAGAGGGAGGCTTATGTGACGATGAGACAAGATGGTTCAGATGAGGCGATGGAGAGTTACAGATTAGCTAGGAAGGATTTAAAGAGAGAGAGAGAGTTAAGAAGAGCAAGGAAGGGACAAGAGCAGACATTGGCAGGTAGAATAAAGGAGAACCCTAAAGCGTTCTATAGGTGTGTGACGAATAAGATGATGTCTCGGGTAGATATAGGGCCAGTCAAAGACAGAAGTGGGAAGTTGTGGAGATTGGAGAGGTACTAAATGATTATTTCTCATCTGTTTTCACTGAGGAACAGGAGAATATTGTAGAGGAGATGACTGAGTTATGGGCTACTAGAATTGAAAGGATTAAGGTTAGTAAGGAGGAGGTGTGATCAATTCTAGAAGGTATGAATTAGATAAATCCCCTGGGCCAGATGGGATTTTTCCGAGGATTGTCTGGGAAGCTAGGGAGGTGGTAGCGGAGCATTTGGCCTTGATCTTTGAGTCCTCATTGTCTACAGGTTCAGTACCAGAGGTCTGGAGGATTGCAAATGTTGTGCCCTTGTTCAAGAAGGGCAGTGGGGCTGACCCAGGTAATTATAGGCCTGTGAGCCTTACATCAGTTGCAGGAAACATTTTGGGAAGGATTATAAGAGATAGGATTTATAGTCATCTAGCAAGCAACAATTTGATTGGAGATAGTCAGCATGGATTCGTCAAGGGCAGGTTGTGTCTCACAAACCTCATTGAGTTTTTTGAGAAGGTGACCAAGCATGTGGATGAGGGAAGGGCAGTTGACATGGTGTACATGGACTTCAGTAAAGCCTTTGATAAGGTTCCACATGGTAGGCTATTGAAGAGAATACAGAGACACAGGATTGAGGGAGAAATAGCAGTTTGGATTAGAAACTGGCTTTCTGTAAGAAGACAACGAGTGGTGGTTGATGGAAAATATTCAGCCTGGAGTCCAGTTACTAGTGGTGTGCCTCAAGGATTTGTTTTGGGACCACTGCTGTTTGTCATTTTTATAAATGACTTGGACGCAGGCATAGGTGGATGGGTTAGTAAATTTGCAGATGACACTAAAGTCGGTGGAGTGGTGGACAGTGTGGAAGAATGTTGCAGGTTGCAGGGAGACTTGGATAAACTGCAGAATTGGGCTGGAAGTTGGAAAATGGAGTTTAATATGGATTAAATGTGAGGTGATTCACTTTGGGAAGAATAATAGGAACGCAGAAATGGAAAGATTGTTGGTAGTGTGGATGTGCAGAGGGATCTTGGTGCCCATGTACATCGATCCCTGAAAGTTGCCACCCAGGTTGATACTGCTGTTAAGAAGGCTTACGGTGTGTTAGGTTTTATTGGGAGAGGGACTGGGTTCTGGAGCCATGATGTCATGCTGCAACTGTAGAAAATGCTAGTGTGGCCTCATTTGGAATATTGCGTGCAGTTCTGGTTGCCCCATTACAGGAAGGATGTGGAATCATTGGAAAAGGTGCAGAGGAGATTTACCAGGATGTTGCCTGGTCTGGAGAATAGGCCCTATGAAGAAAAGCTGAGGGACTTGGGTCTGTTCTCAATGGAGAGAAGGAAGCTAAGAGGGGATTTAATAGAGACATACAAGATGTTCAGAGGATTAAATAGGGTGGACAGTGAGAGCCTTTTTCCGAGGATGATGACGTCAGCTTGTACAAGGGGACATAGCTACAAATTGACGGGTGGTAGATTTAAGACAGATGTCAGAGGCAGGTTCTTTACTCAGAGAGTGGTAAGGGTATGGAACGCCCTGCCTGCCAGTGTCGTTAACTCAGCCACATTAGGGGCATTTAAACAGTCCTTGGATAAGCATATGGATAATGATGGGATAGTGTAGGGCGAGGGGCTTAGATAGGTTCAGAGGTCGGCGCAACGTCAAGGGCCGAAAGGTCTGTTCTGTGCTGTATTGTTCTACGTTCTATGTTCTAGGTGCTTCACAGATGAGCAAAACATCGATTAAAGATATCGATTTTTATGATGTATCATAAAGAATGAGAGAGAGAGGTTTAGGGAGGAAATTCCATAGTTTGGGTTGTCAGCAGCTCCATTCCTGGAGGGTTGTAAGTCGGGTGGGTCAGAAAAACGTCTGGGAAGGAGAATTGCAGGAGTGAAAAAAACACATATGGCCTTAAGGATGGCAAAGATTTCAGAGACTGTCATTAGAGAGTACGGTTGTCTCATGGAGCTTAAGGCATGGCACTGCACTCAATCCATTGCAAGTCATGACCGCAGAGGTACAGAAGATTTCTGCTGCCTTAATCAGGCTGACCAATATTTGTATCAATGGGCTTGTAAAATGTCAGTAATCTCCTCTACCTCAGAGTCAAGGTGTTGATGGGATGCTGCTACAGAAGAGGAGACAGGAAGCAAGGAATGTCACACAAAGATCTCTCCTCTTCTCACTATTTTCACTGCAAAACCAAGGGAGCACCTAACATATCACCTCTATCTCCCGTCACAACACTTTGCCCCACAATAACTGTGTCTGCCCCTGCACAAGTAGAAGTGGGAGTCTTTTCCAGGACCATGTGGTACCCTGAAACTCTGAGCGAAGACCAAAAGCATCTGAGCGGTGAGAGCAAAGATTTGAGAAGACTGTCTGCACCTTTGCTGAAACTTATAGGGTCACTAGGTCAAAGCAATAGGCAGCATGCGGAATACAAACTGGAATTGATTAAGTGTGCGTCTGTACAAATTTGGACAGGCCGGGGGTGTGGGACACTTGACAAAATTTTCAGTTTCCTTTTTGAATAGTCCCCTGAAATGCCTTTTTGGAACCACTTCTAACCCTTATCCATGCTCCGATCTGGAGGGCCAGGTCACTCTTGCTCTGGTTTCATCCTGCAATTTTATGAAGTCAGCAACAAGATGAGTTTCAGCATTGAATTTGAAGATTATTAAAAGCTAACATTGATTGCCATTAGAATGTTTTGATTTTGATTTATGTTGTCTTGTGTACCGAAGTACAGTGAAGTGTTTTTGAGAGCGGCACAGGCAGATCATAGCAAACAATGATTTACAGATCAAAGTGTGCTTAGACAGAGCAAGGCATGCAAGGTTATGCCTGCACAGGAGGTGTGCAAAGCAAGATCAACACTATTTGGAGTGACAGAATCCATTCATCAGTCTAATAATGGCAGAGAAGAAGCTGTTCTTCAACCCCTTGATAGAACATAGAACATTACAGCACAGTACAGGCCCTTCGGCCCTCGATGTTGTGCCGACCTGTCATACTGATCTCAAGCCCATCTAACCTACACTATTTCATTTATGTCCATATGCTTATCCAATGACGACTTAAATGTACCTAAAGTTGGCGAATCTACTACCGTTGCAGGCAAAGCGTTCCATTCCCTTACTACTCTCTGAGTAAAGAAACTACCTCTGACAGCTGTCCTTATCTTTCACCCCTCAATTTAAAGCTATGCCCCCTCATGCTCGCCGTCACCATCCTCGGAAAAAGGCTCTCCCTATCCACCCGATCTAACCCTCTGATTATTTTATATGTTTCAAGTAAGTCACCTCTCAACCTTCTTCTCTCTAATGAAAACAGCCTCAAGTCCCTCAGCCTTTCCTCATGAGACCTTCCCTCTATACCAGGCAACATCCTAGTAAATCTCCTCCGCACCCTTTCCAAAGCTTCCACATCCTTCTTGTAATGCGGTGACCAGAACAGTACACAATACTCCAAGTGCGGCCGCACCAGAGTTTTGTACAGCTTCACCATAACCGCTTGGTTCCGGAACTCGATCCCTCTATTAATAAAAGCTAAAAACACTGTATGCCTTCTTAACAGCCCTGTCAACCTGGGTGGCAACTTTCAAGGATCTGTGTACATGGACACCGAGATCTCTCTGTCCATCTACACTACCAAGAGTCTTACCATTAGCCCAGTACTTTGCCTTCCGGTTACTCCAAAGTGCATCACCTCACACTTGTCTGCATTAAACTCCATTTGCCACCTCTCAGCCCAGCTCTGCAGCTTATCTGTGTCTCTCTGCAACCTACAGCATCCTTCGTCACTATCCACAACTCGACCAACCTTCGTGTCGTCTGCAAATTTACTAACCCATCCATCTACGCCCTCATCCAAGTCATTTCCAAAAATGACAAACAACAGTGGACCCAACACCGACCCTTGCGGTACACCATGGGTGTGTTCTATCTTCTGCCTCATGGAAGAAGTTGGATGAGAGCATTACCGAGATGGGACGAGTCATTGATGATGTTGGCAGCCTTTCTGTGGCAACGAGACGTGTAAATGAAGTCCATGGAAAGGAGGCTGTTGCCGTTGTGGCCTTCTCTACATTGGGGAAACCAAGCAGAGGCTTGAAGACTGCTTTTCAGAACACCTACGCTTGGTTCGCACAAAACAACTGCACCTTCCAGTTGTGAACCATTTTAACTCACCCTCCCATTCCTCAGACGACATATCCATCCTGGGCCTCCTGCAGTACCACAACGATGCCACCCGAAGGTTGCAGGAACAGCATCTCATATTCTGCCTGGGAACCCTGCAGCCCAATGATGTCAATGTGGATTTCACAAGCTTCAAAATCTCCCCTCCCCCCCACTGCATCCCAAAGCCAGCCCAGCTTGTCCCTGCCTCCCTAACCTGTCCTTCCTCCCACTTATCCCCTCCTCCCACCTCAAACCCCACCCCCATCTCCGAACTACTAACCTCATCCTGCCCCCTTGCCCTGTCCATCCTCCCTGGACTGACTTATCTCCTCCCTATCTCCCCACCTATACTCACCTTTACAGGCTCCATCCCCGCCTCTTTGACCTGTCAGCTCTCCACCTATCATCTCCTCTATCCATCTTCAATCCGCCTCCCCCTCTCTCCCTATTTATTTCAGAACGCCCTTTCCCTCCCCCATTTCTGAAGAAGGATCTAGGCCCGAAATGTCAGCTTTCGAGCTCCTATGATGCTGCTTGGCCTGCTGTGTTCATCCAGCTCTACACCTGTTATTCTATGGATAAGAGTTTGGCTTCTGTGATGATTCGTGCTGTGCACACAACTTTCTGTAGTTTCTTATGCCCTTGGGCTGAGCAGTTGTTGCACCAGGCCATTATGCACCCGATAGGATGCTTTGTATGGTGCATCTGTAAAGGTTGGTGAGGTCCTTATGGACATGCAGTACAGTAGATAAACAAAACATAAAAAAAAGTTTAAAAAGATGCCAAGTTAGACATGCTGGGATTTTAAGTCGGATTTGAAACTGTTTTGTGCAGCTAACAGTTAAGGAAAGCTCTTGCAGTTCTTTTGTCAGTGAATAGAGAAATGCTGGTGAAATAAAGGATTATATATGTAGCAGCCCTGAGTTAAAAGGAAAACAGAACAAGCATGAATATGCAGAAGATCACGAGGTTGACTAAGGTCAGTGTTGCTTATATGAACTGTGACTGGGCACAGTGGGGAGTTAATCAGATAAGAACAAGGATAAAGTAAGACCATAAGACATAGGAGTGGAAATAAGGCCATTCAGCCCATCAAGTCCACTCCGCCATTTAAATCATGGCTGATGGACATTTCAACACCACTTCCCTGCACTCTCCCCGCAGCCCTTGATTCCTTTTGAGATCAAGAATTAGTTGATCTCTGCCTTGAAGGCCTCCAACGTCCCGCCCTCCACTGCACTCTGCAGCAATGAATTCCACAAGCCCACCACACTCTGGCTGAAGAAATGTCGTCTCATTTCAGTTTTAAATTTACCCCCTCTAATTTTAAGGCTGTGCCCACGGGTCCTAGTCTCCCCGCCTAATGGAAACAACCTCCTAGCGTCCACCCCTTCTAAACCATCCATTATCTTGTAAGTTTCTATTAGATCTCCCCTCAACCGACTAAACTCGAATGAGTACAATCCCAGGATCCTTAGCCGTTCATCATACGTTAAACCTACCATTCCAGAGATCATCCGTGTGAATCTCCGCTGGACATGCTCCTGGGCTAGTATGTCCTTCCTGAGGTGTGGGGCCCAAAATTGGACACAGTATTCTAAATGGGGCCTAACTAGAGCCTTATAAAGCCTCAGAAGCACATCGCTGCTTTTGTATTCCAACCCTCTCAAGATAAACGACAACATTACATTTGCTTTCTTAATTATGGACTCTACCTGCAAGTTAACCTTTAGAGAATCCTGGACCAACACTCCCAGATCCCTTTGCACTTCTGATTTGCGAATTTTCTCACCGTTTAGAATATAGTCCATGCCTGTATTCTTTTTTCCAAAGTGCTAAACCTCACATTTACTCACATTGAATTTCATCAGCCATTTCCTGGACCACTGTCCTAAACTGTCTAAATCTTTCTGCAGCTTCCCCACCTCCTCAGTACTACCTGCCTGTCCACCTATCTTCGTATCATCATCAAACTTCGCCAGAGTGCCCCCAGTCCCTTCATCCAGATCATTAATATATAAGGTGAAGAGCTGTGGCCTCAACACTGAACCCTGCGGGACACCACTCGTCATCGGTTGCCATTCCGAAAAAGAGCCTTTTATCCCAACTCTTTGCCTTCTGTCAGACAGCCAATCCTCAATCCAAGCCAGGAGCTCACCTCGAACACCATGGGCCCTCACCTTGCTCAGGAGCCTCCCGTGAGGCACTGTATCAAAGGCCTTTTGGAAGTCTACATAGATAACATCTACTGGGTTTCCCTGGTCTAACATACTTGTTACCTCTTCAAAGAATTCTAACAGGTTTGTCAGGCATGACCTCCCCTTCCTAAAACCATGCTGACTTGTTTTAATCTGACCCTGCACTTCCAGGAATTTAGATATCTCATCCTTGACAATGGATTCTAGAATTTTACCAACTACCGAGGTTCGGCTAATCGGCCCAGAATTTTCCATCTTTTGCCTTGATCCTTTCTTAAACAAGTGAGTTACAACAGCAATTTTCCAGTTATCTGGGACTTTCCCTGTCTCCAGTGACATTTGAAAGATCACGACCAAAGCCTCCGCGATTTCCTCAGCCACCTCCCTCAGAACTCTAGGATGTAGCCCATCAGGGCCAGGAGATTTATCAATTTTTAGACCCTTTAGCTTTTCTAGCACTTTCTCTTTTGTAATTCCTACCATACTCAACTCTGCCCCCTGGCTCTCCCTAATTGTTGGCATACTACTCATGTCTTCCACTGTGAAGACTGACGCAAATTATATATTAAGTTCTTCAGCGATTTCCTGATCTCCCATTACTAGCCTTCCAGCATCAATTTGGAGCGGCCCAATATCTACTTTTGCCTCTCGTTTGTTTCTTATGTATTGAAAGAAGCTTTTACTATCATTTCTAATATTACTAGCTAGCCTGCCTTCATATTTGATCCTCTCCTTCCTTATTGCTCTCTTTGTTATCCTCTGTCTGTTTTTGGAGCCTTCCCAATCTTCGGATTTCCCAGTGTTCTTGGCCACTTTATAGGCTGTCTCATTTTCTTTGATATATTTCCTGACTTCCTTTGTCAGCCATGGCTGTCTAATCCCACCCCGGATAATCTTTCTTTTCTTTGGGATGAACCTCTGTACTCTGTCCTCAATTACACCCAGAAACTCCTGCCATTGTTGCTCTACTGTCTTCCCCACTAGGCTGTGCTTCCAGTCGATTTTCGTCAATTCCTCTCTCCTGCCCCTATAATTATCTTTATTTAACTGTAACAACATTACATCCGATTTTGCCTTCTCTCTTTCAAACTGCAGACTGAACTCTACCATATTATGATCGCTGCCTCCTAAGTGTTCTCTTACTTTAAGGTCTTTTATAAAGTCTGGCTCATTACATAGCACTAAGTCCAGAATAGCCTGCTCCCTTGTGGGGTCCATCACAAGCTGTTCCAAAAAGCCATCCTGCAAACATCCCATGAATTTCCTTTCTTTGGATCCACCAGCAACATTATTCAGACAATCCACCCGCATATTGAAGTCCCCCATGATCACTGTGACCTTGCCTTTCCGACATGCCCTATCGATTTCTCGGTGCATCTTGCGCCCCTGGTCCTAATCACTGTTCGGAGTTCTGTACAAAACTCCCATTATAGTTTTTCTTTGCCTTTGTGGTTCCTCAATTCCACCCACACAGACTCCACATCTTCTGACCCTATGTCATTTCGTGCCGTAGATTTAATTCCATTCTTAACTAACAAGGCAACCCCTCCCCCCCTCCCGCCCACCTCCCTGTCTTTTCGATATGTTGTGAATCCTTGGATGTTTAACTGCCAGTCCTGCGCTCCCTGCAACCATGTCCCTGTGTAATAGATCTGTGTCTGTGCAGTGGAGAACAACCAAAATCAGAAGATGAAGGCCCAAGAGAGACACTTTGAAGATCAAGGCTGCAAAAATTATCAAAAGTCTTTTTAACACTCTGCTGTTTAGTCACTGACAGGAACAGTACGACTGTTTTCGAGTGTAAGTTGTTGTCTGCATTTATCACTGCAGTTTGCCTGACAGCAGATCACCTTCTACTGACTCTGTCTCAATAAAGTTGATTGTTGCTTCACAGCCCAGCTCTGCTGCCAAGCCTGCTCCTGCCTGAAAAGTGTAGATGACAAAAGACAATGCTTATTTGCCAGTCCAGGCTGGGAGTGATTGTGGATGAGTGGCTGAAGGAATGTTCAGTGCGCAGAAAATGGGCAGTTTATATTGGTGCTGGGAAATGTTCATTCTGAAGAGATTGACCTGAAACAGTGACCATTAGTCTACTACTTTGCTGCTATGCCTTTCCCCATGTTTGATATGTCAGTTCAAACTGTGGTGGTTTTGCTGAGTGTTCAGATCACAAGACCATAATGCATCCGAACAGAATTGTGCCATTCCGTCGTGACTGAACGGTGTGCAGTTCTGGTCTCACTGCTATAGGAAGGATGTTGTGAAACTTGAAAGGGCTCAGAAAACATCGACGTGGATGTTGCCAGGGTTGGAGGGTCAGCGACTCGCTTGTCAAACTGACTTTATTTCTGTTTATTACAATCGTAGTTCTGCTCCAGTTCATATTTTAATCAGATGTCGATAATAGTGCCCAGTTATTCGAACGAGAATTCCGTACAAGTCAGAATAGATCTATCTCCATTAGCAGGGTATCAACCCCCTAATGTTTCATCATTTCGAATAAGTTTTTTTCGATCTCACTCTGCTGTCCGGTTGCATATCTCTTTTTTTTCGCCACTTCGTCACTTTCCAGCCTGGAGGAACATTGAAATCGATAACTAAACTGACCACGTGATATCTGTTCTCCGTCTGTCTTCCACCTTCCACACACCTTCCTTCCGTTGATGTTTGGTGAGGATTTCATCAGTGCCAGCAGCCGTGATCGAATCGGAGGAACAGGTTACATTGCAATTACATTTAAATCCTCCCCCAGTTGAGAAATCCCTCGAAAATTGAACACAATTTCAAGGAAACTATAAAACACATATGGAGCAATGAATTGAATTATTAATAATGTTTAATCCGTGTGATAGGATTATAGAACGAAAAAACACTGCTGATGGTTCGAAGCTGAAAGAGTAACAGTGAAATGCAAGAGACACTCAGCAAAGCGGGACACAGTCTGACACACACACTACAAGATAACCAGGGGAATGGGGAGGGAATTTGTTGGTTATACCGGGATACAGGGTCAACAGCGAAAAGTGGGAGTCACTGGATTGGGAATCGCGGGATAAAGACACGTAACGGGGTCAGAGAATGGGGACAGCACAGCGAGGCTCCCTGTGGTACTCGCCTTGGACTGCCCCGCTTTTGGGCAGGTCTGAGTTCAGTTTCCGGAAACTGCAAGTTCTGTGAAGTGGGCGGGACTAATGTTGTGATTGACAGGTAGAGGGTGTTTTTCAGTCCAGAAACAGCCTCTGCTCCGCCTTTCCTTGGTGAATGTTTCCCTGCAGTCGAGTTGGTGAGTGTTTAGAACTCTGTCGGTTTCCCGGTAATGTAGGTGAACTGTAGCTCACTGTGTGTTAGATCAGATCGCCAACCCTCTCTCATCCCCTTTCTCCCAATCCCCAGTTACACGCTGCCGGCTCAGGGAGCTCTGGCGGATGCGGGGCTGTGGTCAATCTCGGCGCTGGTTTCGGTTCACAGAAGACGGTTTAGTTTTTGAGGTAATGACAGATCATTCTGCCCAGCAGGACAGATTCTAATGTTGTCAGCAGGGACCATACAGCCCTCACAGACTGGGGTTAGTTTCTTTCCAGCAGAACAGACCGAGGAAGGGTCATCGGACCCGAAACGCTATCTCTTCTTCCCAGATGCTGCCAGACCTGCTGAACTTTTCCAGCAACTTCCGTTTTGTTGTAGACTAAGGGGGGAACATGATTGAGATGTATAAATTTATGAGGGAAATAGAGAAAACAAGAACAAATCTTTCTGCTTAGTGGTGGAATCAGTATCGGGGACATGGATTGATGGTCAGCGGCGGGAGATTTTGATGAGATGAGAGGATTTTTTTTCATTCAGATAATGGAGGGAATCTGAACCTCACTGCCTGGCAGCCTGGTCAAGGTAGAAACGATCATAACATTTCCAGAACGATCTAAATGTATTTAAACACAAAAGAACTACGGATGCTGTAAATCAGAAACAAAACAGAAATTGTTGACAAAGTTCCGCAGGTCTGGCAGCATCTGTGCAGAGAAACCAGAGTTCAGGCTTCGGATCGAGTTTCCCTTCCTTCGATCTATTCTCTCCGCAGATGCTGCCAGGCGTGCTGAGTTTTTCAGCAAATTTCTGTTGAATTGTGATGCTATTACGGGCAAAGTGCTGGAAACGGTACTTGAATAGCTGGAGGGCTGTATTTAACCTCCACCGATTCGATGGGTCGAGGGCCTTTTTCTGTATCGTGGACACTGAAACTGTGAAAGGTTCAGGTCGGTGAGCAAGGGGAGGGGGACGGTGAACAAAGCGAATGAGCGGGGAGAGGGCGGGAGAGTTTCACTGACAAAAGGTTTCATGTTGCGAAATCAAGGGGAGTGGTGATGAAGAAATAAAGACACAAAAGAAGTGTCTGGATGAGGTGTGAATGGGGCATTAGTAATCGGGAATGCAGAGTAAACATAATCAGCGAGATAAATACAAAAAAAGGAGCAGACGTAAACCATTTTGTCCGAGAGGAGGAGTTTTCTCCAGAGAGTGAGGAACCTGTGGAATTTGTTGCAACAGGAAGCAGCTGAGCCCAGAACTTTTGATTTTTTTTCCGAGAAGGAGTTACATATCGTTCCGAGGGCTGAAGGGATGAAAGGATATGCAGATAAAACCGGAACAGGGTATTGATTGGTGCAACAGACATGTGGAGCCGCATGGCCTAACATGCTGTATGGACCAATTACTGCAGATGCTGGAGTCTGTACTGAAAACAACAAATGCTGGAGATCACAGCAGATCAGACAGTATCATGTTGTCCAGCATAACAGGGTCATAGAGTCCCTACAGTGTGGAAACAGACCATTCGGCCCAACAAGTCCACACTGTCCCTCCGAAGAGCATCCCATTGTGCCTCCCCTAGCTTTTCCCATGCCGAACACACCTCACCTAAACGTGCCTGGACACTACGGGCAATTTAGCAGGACCAATCCATCTACCCTGCACATCTTTGGACTGTGGGAAGAAACTGGAGCAAACCCACACAAACAAGGGGAGAACATAGAAACTCCACAAAGCCAGTCGCCCCAGGGTGAAATTGGAATGGGATCCCTGGCACCATGGGGCAGCAGTGCTAACCACTGAGCCACCATGCTGCACCAACACAGCAGGCCAGGCAGCATCTTCATTTTTCTGAAGAAGGGTTCTGATCTGAAACATCAGCTTTCCTGCTTCTCTGATGTTGCCTGGCCTGCTGTGTTCCTCCAGCTCCACGCCGTGTTATCTCTGACTCCAGCATCAGCAGTGCGTGCTATCTCATCATGTTTTCTAGTGTTGCTATGATGACCAGGAAAATGGGGAGGAATGACCAGGATAAACAGGGAGCCAGAGACTACCGCAGAATGTGCAAATCACCAGAAGAGAGTAACAAGAAAAGATTCAGAGAATGGGTACAGTACAGATGGGTGCCATACTGCACTATATCTGCCCAGAACAGTGATGCCCACCAAGGTCCATCAAGCAAATGATTTCAGTATTTACATTGCAATGGTGAGGTGGTGAGGACAATTTTCCACACAGCACAAGGCAGGATATCATCAATCCCCTGGCTGCTGGTTCCATAGAGACTCCCCTTGGGCTGTTCTACTCCGAGGGAGGTGGCGGGCAGCTGGGTGAAGGTTCAGGAAGCTGCCAGCTGGTAGGTAGATCTGTGAGTTGGGTTGGGGACTTTGTTCCTCCTCTTGGTTGTGGTCGTTTCACTGGAGTCTTGGTGAGTATTTCCAAACTTTGTCACCCCCATCCCTGGAATGTGGCTAAGTGTTTGCTGTGAGTAAGATAATTTTGTTTCTCCTCATCCTTCCTTCTACCAATCTGAGAACCAGTTTGCAGGCTCTGGGCAATCTGATAGGGATGAGGGCTGCTTGGCAGTTTGTTTCTTTGTGAAGCAGTTTAAGTTGGAGGGGAGATGGAGAAGAAGCTGATGGGTTTAACATTGATCCCAACTAGATTCAGCTATTTCCACTTTGTGATTGTCAAGGAAGGGAGATTGTAGGGAGCACTGGAATTTTAAAGGAACGTTGTCGAATCAGTTTTTATTACACTGTTCTTGTTACACTTATTTCGACATGGCCTTTTAATCCATTTGCACCAACTGTCTTTATTTTCAATAAAGCTCCGTTTTTGGATGTGGACAAGCAAAGGTAGAGCAAGACTGTCAGATGTTGTCAATCCTGTTGAGCAGGTGAGAGTGTTCACATGAATTACTGCCACCCCTGTGCTGAAGGTGCTGACATGATGCTTTCTTTCTCAGGGTTGTTACAGTGCAGGGATGAATGATACGTTTCTAAGTGACATCACAAGTGGCATGAACATATCACCCAAGTTCACCAGCATTTTACAGACATATTACATCACAAAACTATCACTGAGGAACATAAAGTCAATCAGCAAAGAGCTTTTTAAAGATGTCTGCTGAAAGAACAATCTTGAAAAGGAGACAGAGTCAGTGAGGTATATGGAGAGAATTGCAGACCATACAGCCTAAGGTTTTGATCAGTAATATATTAAAAGAACAATTCAGCTGCTGCTTAACCTGCTGAATATTTCAACATTTTCTATCTTCAGATTCCCAGTATTTTGCTTCTGCACTTGTTCTTAGGGATCAAAACATCTGGGGAGAGAATGGGAACAATCGAATTGCAGGCACATATAATGCTACTTTCATACCTCATTGTCCAGCTCTGCCTCCCATTTATAGTTTGTGCAAACACTGATTGGTTTTGCTGTGTTAAACACTGTTGTGTTTTAATGATAATCCAACAGTTTAGATCATAATTTTTCTCCCCAAGTATTGGGGTGAATTTCTCTCAATTTTACAAAATGCGTGTGTTATTCTGCTTTCTTTCTCTTATAGCTGTTTTTATTTCCTGTTGGAAATGTTGATTTATAATTAAAGGATTCAGATGAAAATACATCCAGCTTTGACAGTCATTCTGTTTATCGGACCTAATTATCAAAGGATTTTGAACGGGAAACAGTGACATTCACACAGGGCAGAAACACGCCTAAGCTGTATGTGCAATGGCCTGCAAGAATTTATCCTAAAATGTCAGAACATGAGCACAGTCACACCAGGAGGAGATTGTGGAAAAATGTGAAGTGCCTGAAAGGGACTGTTTGCCCATCCCAATTGGAACTTCACCAATACAGTGACACTGGTAAGAAGCTGTTCTCCTGTCCTGAATGTGGAAAGGGATTCACTCAGTCAAGACATTTACTTGCACATCAAAAATTTCACACTGGAAAGAAACCATTCACCTGGTCTGAATGTAGGAAAGGATTCACACGGACATCCAACCTGCTGAGACACCAAGACAATAAAATGTGAGGCTGGATGAACACAGCAGGACCAGCAGCATCTCAGGAGCACAAAAGCTGACGTTTCGGACCTAGACCCTTCATCAGAGAGGGGGATGGGGTGAGGGTTCTGGAATAAATAGGGAGAGAGGGGGAGGCGGACCGAAGATGGAGAGAAAAGAAGATAGGTGGAGAGGAGAGTATAGGTGGGGAGGTAGGGAGGGGATAGGTCAGTCCAGGGAAGATGGACAGGTCAAGGAGGTGGGATGAGGTTAGTAGGTAGGAGATGGAGGTGCGGCTGGGGGTGGGAGGAAGGGATGGGTGAGAGGAAGAACAGGTTAGGGAGGCAGAGACAGGCTGGGCTGGTTTTGGGATGCAGTGGGTGGAGGCGAAGAGCTGGGCTGGTTGTGTGGTGCATTGGGGGGAGGGGATGAACTGGGCTGGTTTTGGGATGCGTTGGGGGGAGATTTTGAAGCTGGTGATGTCCACATTGATACCATTGGGCTGCAGGGTTCCCAAACGGAATATGAGTTGCTGTTCCTGCAACCTTCGGGTGGCATCATTGTGGCACTGCAGGAGGCCCATGATGGACATGTCATCTAAAAAAAATGGGAGGGAGAGTTGAAATGGTTCACGACTGGGAGGTGCAGTTGTTTATTGAGAACAGAGCGGAGGTGTTCTGCAAAGTGGTCCCCAAGCCTCCGCTTGGTTTCCCCAATGTAGAGGAAGCCACACCGGGTACAGTGGATGCAGTATACCACATTGGCAGATGTGCAGGTGAACCTCTGCTTAATATGGAAAGTCATCGTGGGGCCTGGGATAGGGGTCACCAACCTCTGGATACAACGCATCATCCTCCGACACTTCCTCCATCTACAATCCGACCCCACCACCCAAGACATTTTTCCATCCCCACCCTTGTCTGCGTTGCGGAGAGACTACTCTCTCCGTGACTCACTTGTTCGCCCCACACTGCCCTCCAACCCCACCACACCCGGCACCTTCACCTGCAACTGCAGGAAATGCTACACTTGCCCCCACACCTTCTCCCTCACCCCTATCCCAGGCCCCAAGATGACTTTCCACATTAAGCAGAGGTTCACCTGCACATCTGCCAATGTGGTATACTGCATCCATTGTACCCGGTGTGGCTTCCTCTATATTGGGGAAACCAAGCGGAGGCTTGGGGACCGCTTTGCAGGACACCTCCGCTCGGTTCGCAATAAACAACTGCACCCCCAGTCGCAAACCATTTCCACTCCCCCT